>NC_064642.1:736334963-736637993 GCF_023864345.2 Schistocerca serialis cubense
AACCGCTTGGCCACAACGGCCGGCTCCGACGGAGGGATTTATCATTAAAACTCTCTCTGCAATTACAGATACCATGAAAATAAACAGCGTGAATGACCACTTATTTCGTATATTTTGATTTTAGTAAGTATAATAGGCGCATATTCACCGTTGTTTATCTTCCCTTCAGTTTATGGTGATTTTTCTTTTTTATGAAGAAGAAGTACAAACATTGTGCTTATTCACACAGTACACCGCAAGCATCTATCGAAGTTCTCGTCTTTCTCACGTCCTCAGTAGGACCTGTGAGTGCATGGGCAGTTTTCTACCGACCGTAGTTCTTTTCATTCAGTATACATACTGTGGGCCTCAAAGATCCCAGAAGCACGCATGGTATCCGTATTGTTGATCAGCAACACAGCATTCTCCTTACACCACTCAGTTATTCGAGCAAGTTATGGCAACAACAGTAGGGAAAATAAGAAACCAAGATTTTCGTGCCGCTAGCGCCGAGGAGTAGATTACACCAACATCAATTGATGATTGACTAACAGAACAACAAGCAGTGGAACAAGAGCTAACACAAGCGAATGCGAACAGATTACGACCGAAAACAGTCCGCTCGCACTGCCTACCGTTTACACCAGAGCGAATCCTCTCTGTGTGTACATCTTTGCACAGGATGTTTCAATGACTTCGGCCGTTCAATATTAAGTGTAAAATCAAATACACCTTCAGCTGCCTAAATTTCGAGTGTCAATTATTTATGCGCCCAGTTCCGGCGTTTCACTACGCCATCTATAGGCCCCCTCATTCACATGTAGAAAGAATCCCACCTCATGTGCAATCGAAAAAGGGAAAAGCATTCAGTAACTGGTGTCTGAGACTACTTTTCTAACAAAGCGATCTCTTCGTTCAACCACTTAAGCTCATCAGTAGTGATTAGATTGAAGAGATTCTAGCAAACAGAACACAGCATGTTATTCTGAATGGAGAGAAGTCTTCGAACGTAGAAGTAGCCTGTGCTGTTCTCCTGAGTATTATTACAGGACTGTTACTTTTCACAATATACAGTGTGATTCAGTTGCCCCTACCGCTACTGTTTTATGAATCCGGCAATGATATAGGTGGCCTTCATAAACCACGAGAGGTTCATATTTTCTCGCTCGGTACGCGCAAACTATTATTCCTAAATGAAAAAGTTAACATGGCCTTTTTGTAGAAAATTTAATGTATTATTGGGCTGGAGCCTACTGTTTTAAAGTTCCTGAAGAAAAACATACAAAAGTGACCTCCAAACGCACCTTCAACGTACATGCATCCCACACTAATCGATTTGTATTATGTTCTTCGTGCCACTTCCTTCTGCCACAGTACAAGAATTTTCTGCTGCAGGAACTATTCCTGATATTCGACCCTTTCTGGTCTCTATTGATTGGGCTGTGACGCAGCCAGCACAGTTGGGTACTTCGATAACATTATCAATTTCATCCTGCCCGTGAGGGAATAAAACGGAAATCCGCTTTTGTAAATGTTACGTTAAAACTAATGTCGTTGACAATTCAATCCCAAAACAACCCATTAAGAACAGCAACTTTGTAGTCAGAAGCCCTTACAAATAGAACGACGTAATTGTTTGTACTGTTAAAACTAACAAAATTGTTAGCTAAAATTTAGACAAACGTCAATTTTACAATTAATGCTAAGTGCTCCTATAAGCCTCTGACATAATAAAGCTGGTCAATGACGTCCTGAAGAAGTCGAATGTGAGAAGCAATTCGTGCAGGCGCAAATATTTATACAGTAGTAGTAGAAGGAGTGCCATGACAGCACACCAGAATTCTTCATCGGTAGGGATCTGAGTGTGGGACAGGGGATACGTTTATTGGTATTTTGTAGATTTTTCTTGAATAACTCGAAAACTGCGGCCTTCAGCGAAATTTATCCCACTGCAAAATTTAGCTACATTAAATTTCCTACAAGTAGATAATGTTCATTTTTGCTCTGAAGGCCTTGTAGCTTGCACGTAACGAGCCAGAAAATACGAAAATCTAACGGGTGGTTTATGAACGCGAGGTATAATATTGCGGGTTGCATAAAACGACAGTGGTAGGAGCAGCTGTATCACCCTGTGTATAAGTGACGTAGTAATAAAGTCTGTATAAGTGACGTAGTAGTAAAGTCAGAGATCATGCTGTTGTATACAGAGTAGTCACGATAGTAGTGAAATGCAGATAGAACTGCAGAGACAGACACGTGGCGTAGGGAGTAGCAACATAAAGGTACACTACTGGCCATTAAAATTGCTACACCAAGAAGAAATTCAGATGATAAACGGGTATTCATTGGATAAATATATTATACTAGAACTGAGATGTGATTACATTTTCACGCAGTTTGGGTGCATAGATCCTGAGAAATCAGTACACAGAACAACCAACTCTGGCCGTAATGACGGCCTTGATACGCCTGGGCATTGAGTTAAACACAGCTTGGATGGCGTGTACAGGTACAGCTGCCCATGCAGCTTCAACACGATACCACAGTTCATCAAGAGTAGTGACTGGCGTATTGTGACGAGCCAGTTGCTCGGCCACCAATCAGTTGGTGAGAGATCTGGAGAATGTGCTGGCCAGGGCAGCAGTCGAACATTTTCTGTAACCAGAGAGGCCCGTAAAGCACTTGCAACATGTGGTCGTGCATTATCCTGCTGAAATGTGGGCTTTCGCAGGGATCGAACGAAGGGTAGAGCCACGGGTCGTAACACATCTGAAATGTAGCGTCCACTGTTCAAAGTGCCGTCAATGCGAACGAGAGATGACCGAGACGTGTAACCAATGGCACCCCATTCCATCACGCCGGGTGATACGCCAGTATGGCGATGACAAATACATGCATCCAATGTGCGTTCAACGAGGTGAAGTCAAACACGGATGCGACCATCATAGGCTGTAAACAGAACCTGGATTCATCCGAAAAAAAATGACGTTTTGCCATTCGTGCACCCAGGTCCGTCGTTGAGTACACCATCGCAGGCGCTCCTGTCTGTGATGCACCGTCAAGAGTAAACGCAGCCATGGTACCCAAGCTGATAGTCCATGCTGCTGCAACCATCGTCGAACTGTTCGTGCAGACGGTTGTTGTATTGCAAACGTCTCCATTTGTTGATTCAGGGATCGAGACGTGGCTGCACGATCCATTACATGCGGATAAGATGCCTGTCATCTCGATTGCTAGTGATACGAGGCCGTTGGGATCCACCGATTCCATAATCTGCTAACAGTCATTGGATCTCGACCAACGCGAGCAGCAAAGTCGCGATACAATAAACCGCAATCGTGATATTCTACAATCCGACCTTTATCAAAGTCGGAAACGTGATGGTACGCATTTTTCATCCTCACACGAGGCATCACAACAACGTTTCATCAGGCAACGCCGGTCAACTGCTGTCTGCATATGAGAAGTCGGTTGGAAACTTTCATGTCAGCACGGCGCCAACCTTGTGTGAATGCTCTGAACAGCTAATGATTTATATATCACAGTATCTTCTTCCTGTCGGTTAAATTTCGATTCTTCTTCGTGGTGTAGCAGTTTTAATGACCAGTTGTGTAACATGCTGCAAATAACAGAGAGTTCAAAAAAATGGCTCTGAGCACTATGTGACTTAACTTCTCAGGTCATCAGTCCCCTAGAACTTAGAACTACTTAAACCTAACTAACCTAAGGACATCACACACATCCATGCCCGAGGCAGGATTTGAACCTGCAACCGTAGCGGTCGCGCAGTTCCAGACTGTAGTGCCTAGAACCGCTCGGCCACACCGGCCGGCTCAACAGAAGGAACCGGTATTATTTGATTACGTAATCGGAGAAGAATCACTGAAAGTTAGAGCTGTAAAAGTACCGTAGGTTACTGTAGACTGCCATAAGAAGCGTAGACTACGGTAATTTTCCTACCACCTGGTCTCAGTCAATGTCATACCGCGTTGTCTGTACGTTAAGTGTGTTGCACACGAATTGCGTGTGACCTCATAATGATAGCTTTCTTTGTGCATGCGATCAGTGTCTTACTAGATTCCCCTAAAAACCGAAAGTGGAAAAGCGTTTAGAAACTCTACGAGGATATATAAACGGTTGTGTAGCTCACTTAACATTTTTTATAGTTATCCTCCTGTCTGTTACTGAGGAATGAAATATTTACAGCAAAACTGCCGTTGTCAATGTTTAATTCAACTTTTATTCAAATATTCTTGAGTTCTGACGTGAAACAGAGAGATTTTGTAGTAGAAATACAGGCAACAATACAGGTTTATCGTGTAGCGCTAGAAAACGCAATTTTCTCTACAAAAATGTAGAATAAAAAACCGCAAAACAGAAATATATCTAATTCCGCTTCGATAATTCGTCGAACTTATAGAAAACATGTTTCTGTAATTCGTAGCCGACCGATGTGGCCGAGCGGTTCTAGGGGCTTCAGTCCGGAACCGCACTGCTGCTACGGTCGCAGGTTCGAATCCCGCCTCGTGCATGGATGTGTGTGATGTCCTTACGTCAGTTAGGTTTAAGTATGTCTAAGTTCCAGGGGACTGACGACCTCAGTTGTTAAGTCCAATAGTGCTTAGAGCCATTTGAACCATTTTGTAATTCGTACACGACTTTCACATCTGTAAGTAATAACAGGGACTCATGCCTTTGATTAAGATGAAGAACATTCTATTGAGTACAAAATAACAGCAAACTGTACTTGCATCAAGACTAAGGACTTTGGTCACACAGGAGCACAGAGCTGTGTAATCAAAAAATTTTTATTACCTACAATTTATATTCTGTAAGGATATAAAATACACAATCAACTACCACCGAATAACGTGAGGTCCCAGTTACCTGGAAAATTAGGAACAAAAGAAATAAAAAAGCAGGAAGAGAAATAGTCTGTTTACTGTTTTTAATCTAGAAATCGTTTATCGCTCTTTCCCTACCAATGTTACCAATACTCCCGGCAATCCTAACATTTACTTCGTCATTCATGTCGTGTACGAAAATTACCAATCAGTATCTTCGGTGGAGGGCAACTCCACTGGCAAGGGTGTACTGCATAAAGTGCCCAGGAGTATGCGTACAGTGCGATTACAATTGGAACGACTACATAAAATTAAACGGGAGTACGGCAGATGTCAGACTGTGATTCATTGGAACAATCTTCGGGAAATGTAGCTTTTCAAGAAAGTAATCTGCAAAATACTTGTTCGGTAATTGCTTGACTATCTGTCATCAGAATTGGATCCATACGAGTAAGGACTAATAGAGGAAATAGAGATGATCCGTAGAATAGAGTTGCGTATCATTATAGGTTCACTTAGTAAGCACGAAAGCGTCACTTACGTCTTCACTAAAAACCAGTGGCACAGGCCTCAAGAGAGGCGCTCTGTGTTAGTATGGGGTTTATTGTTAAAATTCCGAGAGCGTAAGTTCCTACAAGAGTCAACAGATGTATTGTTTCCTCTTATGTGTCTCTTGCGAAAAGACCATGAAGATAAAATCAGAAAGATTACAGCCGCCACCGTGGCTTATTGGGAATCGCCCGTCCCTCTGACCACTCGCGACTGAAACGGGGAAGTGACAAATGTGCAAAGCACCGTCCGCCACTTGGTACCTTATAGAGTGCAGATGTAGATGCAGATGTAGATCTACGTGTGGGTGTAGATTAAGAGAGAGGCCAACTTTAATTACAGCTAAAGTACGAGAGGAAGCTGATGGTGGACTCATGGCTAGAATAGAATGTTGTAAAGCTGGAAACCGCTTCAGTAGGAACACCACCGGAAAGGCTAGTTCATACAGAACGATACCGGGTTTAGAATCTCTGGTGCCAGTCACAGCCGTTCCAACTTTCAGGACACGAAACAGTTGGTTGCATGTGTTTTTAAGTTGGGTGGCCATTCAAAAATACACTACTGGCCATTAAAATTGCTACACCACGAAGATGGCGTGCTACAGATGTGGAATTTAACGGACAGGGAGAAGATGCTGTGATATGCAAATGATTAGCTTTTCAGAGCACTCACACAAGGTTGTCGCCGGTGGCGACACCTACAACGTGCTGACATGAGAAAAGTTTACAACCGATTTTTCATACACAAATAGCAGTTGACAGGCTTTGCCTGGTGAAAAGTTATTGTGATGCCTCGTCTAGGGAGGAGAAATGCGTACATCACATTTCCGACTTTGATAAAGGTCGGATTGTAGCCTATCGCGATCGCGGTTTATCGTATCGCGACATTGCTGCTCGCATTGGTCGAGATCCAATGACTGTTAGCAGAATATGGAATCGGTGGGTTCAGCAGGGTAATACAGAACGCCGTGCTGGATCACAACGGCCTCGTATCATTAGCACTCGAGATGACAGGCATCTTATCCGCATGGCTGCAACGGATCGTGCAGCCTCTTCTCGATCCCTGAGTCAACAGATGGGGACGTTTGCAAGACAACAACCATCTGCACGAACAGTTCGACGACGTTTGCAGCAGCATGGGCCATCAGCTCCGAGACCATGGCTGCGGTTACCCTTGACGCTGCATCAAAGACAGGAGCGCCTACGATGGTGTACTCAAGGACGAACCTGGGTGCACGAATGGCAAAACATTTCTTCGGGTGAATCCAGGTTTTGTTTACAGCATCACGATGGTGCCATCCGTGTTTGGCGACATCGCGGTGAACGCACGTAGGAAGCGTGTATTTGTCATCGCCATACTGGCGTATCACCCGGCGTGATGGTATGGGGTGCCATTGGTTACACGTCTCGGTCACCTATTGTTCGCATTGACGGCACTTTCAATAGTGCACGTTACATTTCAGATGTGTTACGACCCGTGACTCTACGCTTCATTCGATCCCTGCAAAACCCTACATTTCAGCAGGATAATGCGCGACCGCATGTTGCAGGTCCTATACGGGCCTTTCTGGATACAGAAAGTGTTCGACTGCTGCCCTGGCCAGCACATTCTCCAGATCTCTCACCGACTGAAAACGTCTGGTGAATGGTGGCGGAGGAACTGGCTCATCACAATAGGCCAGTCACTACTCTTGATGAACTGTGGTATCGTGTTGAAGCTGCATGGGCAGCTGTACCTGTACAGACCATCCAAGCTGTGTTTCGCTCAATGCTCAGCCGTATGAAGGCCGTTATTAGGGTCGGAAGTTGTTGTTCTGGGTACTGATTTCTCAGTATCTACGCACCAAAATTGCGTGAAAATGTAATCACATGTCAGTTCCAGTATAATGTATTTTTCCAATGAATACCCGTTTATCATCTGGCAATTTTAATGGCCAGTAGTGTAGATAGTGATAATTGTTGGTTTTTGGGTCGATGTACTATTTATGGTTGCTTGTGGCGTGTTGCAGATAATCATTACAAGAACTAAGTGTGATATAGTGTGCACTTGAAACAATTCTTCGAGATATGAGCTCTGAATGACTGTCCTAACTACTGTGCCGTAAAACAGCGTAGTTCCGGTTCTCCAGTCGCGTCAGAAGATATGAATGTGGGCTATTAGACAGAAGCAGCGCCACGGCGAGGTTCCGCTGTGATTGTGCAGGTCTGCTAGTGAGTTCGGAAGCGTGGACCTGGATTGGCAACTTTGAAGTGGAGCCAGTGCTCGGTTTGTTGACAGGAGCTTTGACAAGACGTCGTTGAGGTGTCGGAGGCCATGCTTGCCACGTCGGACGAACTTCTTTTGCATCGGTTTGACTGGAGTATGGAGCTGCAGCGGACTGAACTGAAGCAGAGAGGCAGTGGCACAGCGAGGCAGTGGCATTGGGAATGGTCAACACTGGGTGTGTTCTCCTGTTGGAGCGACGAATCGTTCAGTTGCATCAGCGGATGGTGTTTACTTCTGTACATCCATAACGTAAAGCAGCTGTGAACCAGGAAGCGTTTGCAGAAGAAAAAATACGGTAAGACCGGCGACGGCTCAACGCACAAGCGGTGACTTGAGTCACCAACCAGAGAAGGGCGCCAGGTGCGTCGCAACTGTACGATTTCTGTGCAGGTCGTGTGACAATTAGTAGCGGCAGCTTGATGCACCAAGGTAAGAAACGCCCAAGACCAAGGTTTGAATACAGTGTGAATCTGCAGGTGTTACGATTAGAAGGTTGTGCATGACAGTGACTTATGTCATTTTGTGGCCCTGGTCTTTGCGTCTGTGGTGGCATTTTACATATTCGCAAGGTTCTGCAGTGATTAAACACTTTGAGCCCTCTACTGGGCCTGTAATTTGAGGAGTGATACCTTATATAAGAGCATTGAAATGTGCTGAAACATCATTTGGCCGTGTGGGGCCTGAACATTGTGAAACACTTAATTATTTAAGGAACTGTATTTTGGTGCTTCAAGATGCCTTTTATGTGTTTGTTGACAAATGACGCACGGTTTGTTATTTTGTCGCTGTATAAGGGCTGTTGGGAGAGTAAAGTCTGATAGGTAGCGAAATGGCAACCACAATGAAAGGCAAAACTCCTTTATTGTCAACAGTTTGCTACTCTTAACAGCTACTTCTCTACACAGTCGCCGCTCCGACTTATACATCTGACGTAGCGTTGTACCGACTTTCCAATCTCCTCATCATAGAAGACAGCCATCTGTGCTCTCCACCACTTTTCTACTCTGGTCTGCAGCTTGTCGTCTGTGTCAAAATGTTGTCTTTATACCCAGCGATTCTTGTGAGCAGAGGGAGCCACGTCCAGGCTGTCTGGTGGGTCATCAAATACTTCCCATCGCTGCAGGAACGTCCTCATTGCCCTTGCAGTATGCGGCCGACAATTGTCATGAAGAAGGAAATGCATGACAGGTAGGCCTACATTACGTGGCGTTTCATGAAATCAGATGAATTCCCGTAGCGGGCACCCATTTTGGCCTCAGGCATTATTGTTCTAGGTAGCTTTATGTGCTCTGTGCGTGCTGCGACGTGACGCGATCGACAGGCATACTTCGTACATTGCCCAATACATCAGTGCAACGCTTCATCAGATTTTCACTGTCGTTTCCATTTTGAGCCGTATCGGACCTCACTTTCCGACTAGTCCTCGTATATTGCGTATGTTGTCAGTATTGTCTGTCATTGTTTGCTTAAGGCGTTAGTCATAGCTAGGTGTTCTTTTTTCTGTCTTGTTGCCAGCGTGTGTCTTTATCGGTTATACTGGGTGCTCCTTTTTTAAAGTTAATGCCTGTGTTGTGAAGCATTTATTTCGGGTGATAGATGTACATTAGGTTGAGTTTTTCTGACTGTATATTCATTTGTGCCCCTTTCAATTTTTACTATTGCTGTGGGGCGAGAGCTTCTTTACCTGGATTTTTATGTGATTGTTAGCTGTTACGTATGGCTGTGCATGCATACCGTTAGTTTTCTTACAATGAGTATGAGTAACTAAGTTACTTCACGTGCAATTGAAAGGAAACTGCCATCGGTCACTATTTTCAACGAATTAACCGGGTTTTAACACTGCTAGGAGTGTCTTGCTCAGAATTTAAATCAAAGAATGGTCTACAACATGGTCACAGAATTATGACTAAAAACGTATGATACAGAGTAGAAGTACAGAATCATCGTGCATAACATCATCTTCCCTCACGTATTTACCTGTTGATGTAAGCGTAGCTCATTATGTGCTCCCCTCTTCCCCCCTCTCCCCCCTCCCTCTCAAACAAAGCGTACAGAGAGAGGTGGAGCAGTGGTTAGCACACTTCACTCACATTCGTGAGGACGATGGTTCAATCCCGCGTCCGGCCATCCTGATTTAGGTTTTCCGTGATTTGCCTAAATCGCTTCTGGCAAACATCGGGATAGTTCCTTTGACAGGGCACGGCTGACTTCCTTCCCCTTCCTTCCCTAATCCGATGAGACCGATGACCTCGCTGTTTGGTCTCTTCCCCCCAAATCAATCCAATCCTAGCAGTGCGTACGCACGATGCGGCGGCACGCTTAGCGTCACTGCAGAGTGCTGCATACAGAGGCGCATGAACAGGACGTCGCTCTACACTATTGAAGTAGCTATACATCTTACAACGTGTACATGATGCAACAAATATTGTGGATGTGTGGATAAAATTCACTGAAGATTGTATGAGCATAATATTCATTACTTTGAATTGCATCACGTGACACATATCAAACCATAAAAGCATTTTCACAAATATAGTATAGTTCGAAAGTCAGAGAAAAAATAGCTTTATTAGAGAGTAAACATAGTTTTTCAAATCAGTAAGTATCTAGTGCTACACACTTTCTAAAGTAGCCAATTTTCTTCCTTAGAATATACTGTGGTGACAGAGGTGATGAGATACGTCTCAATATCTTGTCGGATCTCCTGCTGGCGGGTGTAGTGCTGCATCTCGCCATGACACGGACTCAAAAAGTCCCTGCATACGTACTGAGCCATTCTACCTCTCCAGCCACCCATAACTCCGAGAGCGTTACCGAGGTTACCGGTGCAGGATTTTGTGCACTAACTGAACTCTGGATTATGTACCATAAATGGTCAACGAGTATCATGTTGACCTACGTGGGTGGCCAAATCATTCCTCGAATTTTCCTGAATGTTCGTCTGACTAATCAAGAATTGTGGCCCAGTGACAAGACGCAATGTCGTCAATGAAATTCCATCGTTGTTTGGGATTAATGGCTGGAAAATGTCTCCAAGTAGGCGAACATAAACAGGAAACGTTGAATTCCATGCACACGCAGCCCACACCATTATGGAATCACCACCAACTATCACCGTGCCTGGTTTAGAAGTTGGGTCCATGACTTCGTGGGTCTGTGGTATACTCTAGCCCTACCATCATCTGAGCAGGCCACGGTTTTCCAGTCCAACTGATATGGTCACGAGCCCAGGAGAGGCACTTCAGGCGATGACATGCTGTCAGCAAAGGCGCTCGCAAAAGTCGTCTGCTTCCAGAGCCCATTAACGTCTTATTTCGTCATTCGTCCCACATTGATTTCTGCGATTATTTCACGCAGTTTTCCCTGTCTGTAGGTACTGACATCTCTAAGCAAACGGTCGCTTCTCTTGGTCGTTAAATGAATTCCATTGGTCACTGCATTATGGGTAATGACTGAAATGAGGTATTCTCAGCACACTCTTGACAGTATGGATCGCGAAATGTTGATCCCGTAAAGATTTCCGAAATGAAATATCCCATGCGCCTAGCTCCAAGTTAGTTGATTCGCATCATCCATCCATGATAATTTTGGAAACCTTTTTACATGAATTCCTTGAGTAAAAATGACAGCTGTGCTTTGCTTTACTTTGCACAGAAGGGTGAGAATATCAGGCGCGTCCTGTGACAGCGTGAGTACCAAAGTGCTGTTCTTGCCTGGGCTGACAATGTGAGTGGTGTGAAGTGTTGTGGGGCAATGGCCTTTGGTGGAATGGCGGGGGCTACAAGAGGGCTGGCCAGCGTCTAGTCGATCGCTGGTGGTGTTGGTGGCCCAAACAGCTAGTGAGTCAGTTACGGGAGACACTCGCTTTTTCGTAAAACGCACGTGTGGTCGAGCAAAACGTGTCCTGTAGCAGCCAGACGCCCACGTCCTCATCGAGATGATGTATCGGGTAGATCCCGGGTTTGTGCAGTGCTAATTTCAACGGGCAATTCTGCAACCGTTGAAGGCGGGGATGTGGGAAGTGGGGGCATACCCTCATACCATAGCTGCATACTCGAACACTTTACGAACCAGCGTAAAGCCAAAGTGGGAGGGGGGCGGGGGTGGGGAGATGGTGTGTCGACTTTCGGTTGAGCAGGGGGTAGAATGCACATGCGCGCTCACAGCCCTGTTCTGGATCTCGCGGGCATGCGAGAGTCAGGTGAGGCGCTGGTCGAGCTTCACCCAAAGTAAGTAGCTGTCCATGGGATGGGGCCTCCCTTGATGATGACTGGTGGGCGAATCGGTAAGATGTTTCGCCTCGTAAAAACGATAACCTGCCTCTTTATTTATTTATTTACACGTCAAGCTCCGTAGGACCAGACTGAGGAGGAGACTTGCTCTCCAAGGTCATGGAACGTGTTAGTACATAAAATTACAACATAAAAGTAATAACCGATAAAAATAAATATTTATGAACCAAAAAAAACTCAGTCCATAAGCATTAGTAAACGCAGTCAACAACGCAATAAAAATCAGCTTAATTTCTCAAGGAACCCCTCGACAGAACAGGAGTGGCCCATCAGGAAACTCTTCAGTTAAGATTTGAAAACGCGTGAATTACTGCTAATATTTTTGAATTCGAGTGGTAGCTTATTGAAAATGGTTGCAGCACTACACTGCACATCTTTCTGCATAAGAGTTAAGGAAGTCCGATCCAAATGCTGGTTTGATTTCTGCCGAGTATTAACTGAGTGAGAACTTCATATTCTAGGGAATAAGCTAATATTGTTAACAAGATATGACAGTAAGGAATATATGTATTGAGAGGCCAATGTCAAAAAACCCAGACTAGTGAACACGGGTCGACAAGAGGTTCGTGAACTTACACCATTTATTGCCAGAACAGCCCGTTTCTGAGTAAAAATTATCGTTTTACAATAGGAAGAGTTACCCCAAAATATAATACCATAACATATAAGCGAATGAAAATAAGCAAAGTAAACTAGTTTTCGAGTCGAACTATCACTCACTTCAGATACCGTTCGTATAGTAAAAATGGCAGTATTAAGTCTTTGTACAAGATCCTGAACGTGGGATTTCCACGACAGCTTACTATATATATGAACAACTACAAATTTGAATTGTTCAGTTTCAGTAATCGTATACCCATTCTGTGAAATTAAAACGCCAGGTTTTGTTGAATTGTGTGTTAGAAACTAAAAACTGAGTCTTACTGTGATTTAATGTTAGTTTATTTTCAACAAGCTGTGAACTTAGGTCATGAACCTCACTGTTTGAAACCGAGCCAATGTTGTACACAACATGCTTTACTACCAAGCTAGTGTTATCAGAAAACAGGTATATTTTAGAGTTGCACATAATACTAGAGGGCATATCATTTATGTAAATAAGGAACAGCACTACCACCAACACTGATCCCTGGGGCAACCTCCACTTGACCATACCCCACTCAGATCCCAAATCACAGCTATTCTCAACGTCGTGAATCATGACATTTTGCTGTCTGTTGCTAAAGTAAGAGGTGAACCAGTTGGGAGCTACTGACCATATTCGGTAATTGTCCTACTTCTGGAGCAATATTTTCCGATCAACACAATCAAATGGCAAGCATTCGAAACCTTTTGTTTAACCCGTCCACTTCCTCACAGAGAAAAGAGTATACAGTACTTTCAGTTGTTAAACGACTTCTAAAGCCGAATTGTACATTTGATAGCAAATCGTGAGATATAAAATGATCAATTATCCTTACATGCACAGCCTTTTTAACACTTTTGCGAACACTGATGGCACAGAATTAGGTCTAAAATTATCTACAGTATCACTTTCCCCTCTTTTATAGAGCAGCTTTACTATTGAGCACTTTAATCGTTCAGGAAACCGTCCATTCCTAAAAATTACAAATATGGCTAAATACAGGGCTAACATGTGCAGCACAATACTTTAACATCCTGCTAGGCACTCCATCATACCCATGAGAGTCCTAGTCTTCACGATTTAATTATTGACTTAGTCTCCCTCTTGTCCTTATCAATGAGGAGTATTTCAGACATCAATCTCGGAAAGACATTTGCCAAGAAAGTGATGTGATTCCCTGCAGAAACTAAATTTTTCTTTAATTCACCAGAAATTCTCAGAAAATGATTGTTAAATACTATACATTTATTTGATTTATCAGTAATAGCAATATTTTTACTGCGAACTGACTTTGTATCGTCGACCTTGTGCTGCTGACCAGACACTTCCTTCACTACTAACCATATGGTTTAAATTTTATCCTGTGAATTAGCTACTCTATTTGCATACCACATACTCTTTGGTGTCCTAATAACATTTTTAAGCACTATACGATACTGTTTGTAATGGGCAGCTGTAACTTGACTGTGACTACCTCCAACACTTTGATATAATTCCCGCTTTGTTCTACAAGATATCTTTATCCCACTAGTCAGCCACCTGAGCTGCCTATTACTGCTAGTACCACGTTTAAATCGTTCTAATGGAAAGCAACTCTCAAAGAGCATGAGAAATATCCTGCCACTCTTGTTCCTTGACAAGGTTTAGAAAACACTCTGTTGCTGTTGGATTAAGTTTCCTGCATAGTTTGTATTTAAATGTGACATTTGTTTGAGTACTAAGGCCTTTTAGTGTTAAAATTTGTGCTTCATGGTCTGAAACACAATTCACGCTTTTACTATCAGAATGCTTCTCCAGTAATTAAGAATGAATAAAATATTGTCTTTGGCTGTGCTACTGTTCCCCCTGCACCCTTACTGCTCTCCCTTTGACATGTAGGTGGGTCTCACCCCAACAGTGATTCTTTCCACACAGTAAGTGATACGTGTACCAAGTTTGGTGGAAGTCGGACAAATACTTTCGCAGATGTGTAACATATGTGCACATACATACATTTTATTGTAAATATGGATAAAAATTTTTCAAAATACGATTTTGATGAAATAAAGATACACAGTGTCCCAAACAGTGATCAAGATACGTGCAGAAAACCCACGAGTATTCGTCTACCAGTCTTGGAGGAGCGTATTCACACAAAAAGACAGACAGATGGCCACGTCACTTTTACCATCTTTGGTAGAGACGTCAGATGTTAAGTGATTTGGAAAGCTGACTGAAAACATCTGGTATCTTTTTGTCTTATGCATGAGCTTCGGTAGTTGCATGGTTAGAACTATTAATAAAATCAATTTACTGTTGCTTAAGAGTCCGCTCTAGCAGCAACTCCAGCCATACTCCTCTCCCACGACTAATACGCCACAATTCATTCTGCAATGATTGAATGGACATAAATGATTAATGATCATACCTTTTTACGTTTGGAAATTTCTGTAAATGCTCTTAGGTCAATACGGATCTGTCCTGAAGAGACTGACTTCAATAAAATGCAGTTGCACAGACGCGCATTACACCCAAGGAAGGGGGAAACAGAAACTTCGAGTACGTGGAATCAGAATCGGCTGGAAAAAAGTTCGTAATTGTTGACTTTGTAATTCATACAAATACTACAGAGACGAGGAATAAACAGCTATACTTGTCAGAAAGAATGCTGTGTGTTTTCCAGTCTTATTCCCAGTTGGTGTATCTTCTTTCCTAACAGCACCTTGAAGTGTTCTAAGACCTGTGAATTTATTTAATTTCATTCTGGGTGGTTGAAGTACCTTCTTGAGTAATTTACCAAAAGTTTCTCAACAAGCAACCGAACTGACATCTTCTCTTTATCCACTCCCAAATTCAGGCAAGTTTCTCTTTTTTTTCTTTTGTGATGATTCTAAACAGACAAACATGAAATCCGCAATTCGAATGTAACTTTCCCAAATTTCATTTCAAAATCAGAAATGGTGCCTCAGTACTCATAAAAAGTCGAAACTGAAGCGTAAATTAATGTCGTAGCCAGCATTTACGAAACTAGTTTCACAACATAATTGCCAAGATACCCCTTTTGAAGCTCACAGGGGAAAGGCCCAACATGACATGCCCTGAAATATTCTATACAGATATAATTTTCTGAAAGAGGTACAATGTCTAGATTTTAGCTGCTAGGACACACTGCAAGTATTTAAAAAAATGTGTAGAAAACTGCAAAAGTCGTACCTCAGCAGGTGGCTGGAGATACGCACACTCTTATCGTAGCTGCAGCAGCCAACTCATGCACAGCACAGGGGGCAAATGGCGTTGGTTGACGGCACATCGGCAAATGGAGAACACGACTCAACATGATAGTAATTTGCAAAGTGAATTTGAGTTTCTGTTGATAGTCTCTCGGACAGAATTGATCACAGTTACTATTTGTTCAAATTCGTAACTCATTTCATATACGTAATAATAATCAGTTATCTTTACAGTATTGCTAAGTGTTACCAATTTACATAAAGCTGAATTAATTTTATTTGCTATTGTTTCATACATGTTTACTAATAGCATTGTTCTTTGCGCAAATTCCAGAGTTTTCCAGTAATTACGTATCCAGTAAGGTGTCAGTTTTGCAAAAGTGAAATATGAAGAAATTGTTCTGCAGCTGAAATCAGTCACTTATCCTGAAGACCTCCATGTGTGTTACTCATTCGAACGCCGGCAATGTTCCGTTAGACATTGTGGAAACTTTAGGAGAAACAGAAAAAAACTCTGACAGTTCTGTGCATTGTGGCTTGAATGCTGACTCTTATCCTAGAAAAAATCTTTAAAAAAATACAATACCTTCAAAGTCAGAGAAAACATGTACTGTCATAGCTTTCAATGACGAAGAACAGACTGTAACTGTTTCGTTAAACGAAGGTGGGAGAAAACGCTTAAAGCTAAGCAGTGCACAAAGCCAGTTCAGTTTCCTAAAATCTAAACATAAATTCTATTAATACAAGAAAGGTGTACCTGAAGCATCAAATATGCGGGAAAATGAAACTAGCAAAACTGGCAAACTATTCGAAAAGTTTACAATTGCTCGTGAGAGTCGAGGGACCACCACCAAGCGGAATCTACGATACCAGATGCACAGAGTTACAATCTAGAGGAACATTACCGATTCTCAGGCGTCTTCGATCTGGTTAAACAGATTCAGGACACTATACGAAAACGGATGTTGCAAAATTACGAAGTTTACCTCAAGTAAGCGTGTTGAGGAGATGTCATTAATAGGCAACATTATGGAATAATTAGTAGATGACATTTAGAAGAAGCTTCTTGTTATTCCCTAAAATGATGTGTTTCGTGCAAGAACAGAGTGCAGACCGT
Organism: Schistocerca serialis cubense; assembly: GCF_023864345.2. Classification (NCBI taxonomy): domain Eukaryota; kingdom Metazoa; phylum Arthropoda; class Insecta; order Orthoptera; family Acrididae; genus Schistocerca; species Schistocerca serialis. The sequence goes on from NC_064642.1 coordinate 736,351,844, forward strand.
AGTTTATCATTTCGAGCAAAAAGAAAGGCATCTTCGCGCGTTCAGTCAATGATTGCTATCACACATTCGAATACAAAAAGTCATAAGTATCAGTGGATTACCGTTTCGGCAGCTGTATATCCGTCTTCAGGAACATCAAACAAAAATCCGATCAAAAATTAAAATAAGGACTTTTTACTTACAAAACTCTTGTAATCGACATATCAATATGTGGAATAATGGGAGGGAATAACTTACAAGGTAACATCCCAAACAACTTCTTACCATTTTCAGAAAATAGCTCAGTGCTTTTGTTGTCCACCATGGCAGCTGGATGGTCAGCGTGACAGACTGTCAATCCTCCTGACCCGGCTCCAATTCCCGGCTGGGTCGGGGAATTTTCTCCGCTCAGCGACTGGGTGTTGTCCCGTCCTCATTATCATCCTCATCGACTGCAGGTCGCCAAAGTGGTGTCAGATTGAAAGAACGACACCCGGCGATCGGTCTGCCCAATGGGGGCCCAAAGCCATACGATTAAGTAAAATAAATAACATTGCTTTTGTTGGACTCTTGATCTGGCAATAACAACACCCCTGTATTTAAGTGGACGACTGAAATGCTTTTAATGTAATTAACATCCCACGCGGAACTAATCCTCAGATTGTACTTTTCACAGGTAATTTGTTGAATTGACATTCACTGCCTGACAAAAAAAAAAAAAAAAAAAAAAAAAAAAATAAGCATCAACAAGACATGATCAGATGTCAATGTAGCTTCATACTTATACAATCCATATGTGGATGTATAAATGTTTAGGGCCACAATTCTCCTTGGTGGATAGAACAACCACCAGAGGGGTATGAGTGTTGTTCGTGTTGAGCGTTGTTTCCAGGCTGGTAGGATTTATGTAGTGCAATTTCAGATGTTGAGTGATCATTGTCAAGCACACGGGGATGCTGTGTACTCCTGTAAGATAACTTTATCAGCTGAAGATAGGGATTAAATGTGTGGTCATTGTGGGTCTACATTTGGTCAGCTACCTAACTCGTGTGATATCCGGATTTTTAGGACAGTGGGATGTCACTGTGTCTAATGTAGCACGGCTTGGGAAAGTGAGACAGGTATACATGTTATCAAGGTTTCAGTCGACCATGTCTCACCACCTTTAGTTTGGATCGCCATACTATGCAGCAACCACAACCTAAGAGGTTCCCATCTGTGCCTGCCATCCGAGAGTAAATGAGTCTTTGGGCAACATTGTCATCCCATATCACTGGTTGGAGAAAAGCAACTGCATAACTAGGGAGCTAGCCACGCGGGATTAGCCAAGCGGTCTTAGGCGCTGCAGTCATGGACTGTGCAGCTGGTCCTGGCGAAGGTTCGAGTCCTCCCTCAGGCATGGGTGTGTGTGCTTGTCGTTAGAGTAATTTAGGTTTAGTAGTGTGTAAGCTTAGGGACTGATGACCGTAGCAGTTAAGTCCCATAAGATTTCACACACACAACTAGGGAGCTATCACACGACAAACGACGGCATTTGGAATTCTGCAGGGTGTGGGAAGCATGGACTACTTCTAAAATCGGTCACCCTGTATAGCGACAATGACGGTTCAACAGTCTCCTGGATGACCACCAATGGCGAGTGTGACAGCGATCTGCGAAGAAGACGCACTCTTCCAGTGTTTTCGCGAGGGACAGCGATGTTAGTGCTTTTATCATGGTGGAAAGAATTATTGGCTATTGTCACGTCCGCCACAGACGGTCCCTGCCAAGCAGACTACACTCAAGACATCCCTGTGTACCGTATAACATACAAAAGCACTTGCAGGCGCAACCAAGAGAAAAACAATTCTTCAAAATAAACAGAACTTGCTAGAGGCTAATGCGAAAATTTTTCTGCAGAGGTCGCCTCACAGACACAGGGAATGTTGGAGTACTCCGCCGACCTCCACCGGCTTTATAAGGCCAGCGCAGCAGCAGTACAGCCAGTTCCTCGCCGAGCTAGGACCAGCTCCGACGGACCTCACCAACGCTCTTGATGAATAATCGTCTACATGTTATTTGTTTTCTTTGTGTGTATATAGTGATTGTTCGAGAAGTGTAGTTCAGTTTCAATAAACGACAATATACTGAGTGTTCTACAATACTGTGTATTCTTCAGTGGTGACGACTATAGTGGAACGAACCGACGACCATCATGGTTTCGTCAGCAGCACTTACGGAATGGCAATAATTCTTTCAAGGACTTCTGCACCAGTTTTTGGAAACTCAGACACAACTGATCGCCGAAATCCGAAGCTTCCACCGCCCCGCGACGCCACAGCAGTTCCAAGCATTAGACGATAAAGTTGAAGAATTGGAAACATACGAACGACTTATCCGTCAAACTTCACGATTCATCAAGTCATTCTTGTCATGGAACCAATCGAAGATGTACGTCCTGCTCACGAAACTACAGCCGCTGGACCCCGACTCCCTCACCTTCACCGCCATCTGTGCGACGTTAAATGCCTACTACAAACGCCGCTATGATGTACTCGCAGCCCGCGTCGAGTTCTACCAATGCCGGAAGAAACCCGAGCAGACTTATCGCCAGTGGGCCGCCGAGCTGCAAGGTCTCAGCAGGAAATGTAAGTTTCACACACATCGTACACTGATGACATAGGGCGTGACCACTTGATACAGGCAGCGCCAGACGCCGCTTCCCGCCACCCACGACGCCCTCAAGTTAGAAGACCCGTACCTCGAGCAGGTCATTGACCTAGCCTATAAGTTAGAAATTTCTATAGTCGCCGATCGTCGACTGGAATCCAGGGCAGTATAGCAGCAATCCGTGACGACGCCACGACGGACACCGACGACGTCGCAGCAATCCAGATTTCAACGCCGCGCTCCTACCGCCGCCGCGGTCGGAGACTGCTTCCACAACAAGACGCCGAGTCGCACCATCGCGGCCGGAGTCAGAAGCCACTGCAGCAACAACACAACCAGCAACATCGTCGAGGGGATCGTCTCCGCCTGCCCTCCTGCCCCACCTGCTATTCAACACACGATAGAGAAGATTGCCCAGCCCGCAGGGCGCAATGCACACACTGCGGCAGGGAAGGCCATTTAGCGTCCGTTTGTCGCGCAAAAACCACCACCTTCAGCAACCGCCAGCCCATGCCGTATCCAGACGGCTTGAACAACACCCCACTGGACGTCAACCATGTAGACAACTCCTCGACATCAAAAAATTTTATAGACGTCACTATCAATGACAAGCCTCTGCGTACCGAGCGAGGTGGCGCAGTGGTTAGACATTGGACTCGCATTCGGGAGGACGACGGTTCAATCCCACGTCCGGCCATCCTGATTTAGTTTTACCGTGATTTCCCTAAATCACTCCAGGCAAATGCCGGGATGGTTCCTCTGAATGGGCACGGCCGACATCCTTAATCCGATGAGACCGAAGACCACTCTATCTGGTCTCCTTTCCCAAACAACCAACCAACCAAGCCTCTGCGTCTGCAAGTGGACACAGGCGCAGCAGTATCCTTGATTAATTGCACTTCATATGCCAACTTTATTTCACCACCCCTCTCTCCAGCCCCTAAGCGCCTACTGGCGTACAATAAGCAAGAGATAGCTCTCTTAGGACAATTCACAGCTCAAGTCAAGTACAAATCGGTTCACCTTCCAGTCACGTTTCTTGATCTCAATAATTCCTCCACAGCAGACTTATTCGCACTGGACGCCTTCCGCTTATTCGGATTTTCCATTGTGAACGATGTTCACCTAGTGTCTCAGCACGTTCCTTTTCCTGGAGTTGATGCACTCTGTATTGAATTCCTGGACCTGTTTTCACCAGGCATAGGCTTCGCCAAGGACTTTTTGGCCTTACTCCAACTCCGTCCCACTGCCCAGCCCCACTACTTCCGGTCACGCCAGGTACCACTGGCACTACAACAGCCGCTCAAAGAAGAACTCCAACGTCTTCAAGATGAAGGGGTTCTCCAGCCCGTGCGGTTCAGCTTATGGTTCACGCCTTTAGTCATCGTGCAGAAGCCAGGCCGCCGCCTTCGCCTCTGCAGTGACTTTAAGTCTACAGTCAACCCACAGCTTCTCGTTGACGACTATCCCCTTCCGCGACTGGAGGTTCTTTTTTGCAAATTGGCAGTGGGCTCCTACTTTACCAAAATCGACCTAGCATAAGCATATCTCCAAATTCCTCTTGATCTTTATTCCGAGCAATACACAGTTATAAATACTCCTTTCGGCCTCTTCCAACTAAACCGACTCATGTTCGGTTCAGTCAGTGCTCCTGCAGTCTTTCAACGATACCTTGAACAACTTCTTACAGATATCCTGGCCTGTATAAATTACTTATAGGACATAGTCATCACGGGGTCCTCCTCCGAAGGACACATAGCCAACCTCCACCTCCTCTTCCTCTGCCTCCGAACTGCAGGTCTGAAATGTAATATTTCTAAATGTTCATTTTTCCAACAATCTATTTCCTATCTGGGTCACATCATTTCCACAGAATGGCATTACTCCATCTTTCTCTTATATCGACGCCATTAACAACCTGCACCGTCCCCAGGACCTTCATCAGTTTAAATCCTTCTTGGGCAAAATTTCATAGTACAGGGAATTCTTTCCTTCTGCAGCTCAAGTGGAAGCACCCCTGTACCACCTCTGCCGCAAAAATGTCCCATTCTGTTGGACCCCAGTCTGAAAGACCACCTTCCATACCCTCAAACAGCAGCTCCAATCTGCTGCGTGTCTCATGCCTTACTATCCAAATCTTCCTTTGATACTTGCTACGGACGCCTCTAAGTATGGTGTGGCCCCTGTCCTGTCTCACAAATTGCAGGATGGCACAGAGTGCCCCATAGCATACCTCTCAAAAGCTCTCTCCACAGCACAAATAAAATATTCCGAAATCGAGAAAGAAGCACTTGCCATGGTTTTTGCTGTTCCAAGTTCTATCACTTTCTCTATGACAAGTCCTTTCACATTATTACTGACCACAAACCGCTCCTCTCTTTATTTGCACCTTCCATGTGATTACCGACCAAAACATCCCAACATCGCCAGCGTTGGGCATTGTTCCTAACCCAATTTCGCTACACCATGCATTTCCGTACCACCTCCCAGCACGCCAACGCAGACGCCTTGGCGTATCTACCACAAGGACCTGACCCTGCTTTTGACCTGTTGGACCTCCTTGTTTTTCAGATTGATGATGACGTCCAAGAGGCCCTGAAGGCATTTCCCATTACAGCTGTCAATGTAGCTGCCGCCACCACAGCAGATTCCCTCCTGACACTGCATTCCGCATGGTTGGCCATCCTCGCCCCCGCCTCAGGATCAACGCCATCTCTGGTTCTACTATTCCATCTAACACCAGCTTTCGGTGGTGGATGAAGTCCTCCTTCGGTTACAATCAGCAGAACCGAGGGTCATCGTTCCGAGATCCCTGCAGCCGACGATCCTCCACATTCTTCACCAAGGGCACTGGGGGATCATTCGCACCAAATCCCTCGCAAGAAGGCATGTTTTTAGGACCAGCCTCACATCTGACATCACAGAGATGGTGCGGCGCTGTGCCATCTGTGCCCAACAATTGCCCTGTTCCCCCCCAAAATTCCTTCCCTGGCCTATGCCAAACGGTCCCTGGGAACACATCCACCTTGACTTCACGGTACCATTACTGGGCCACCAATGGCTCCTAGTCTTGGATGCATTTTCCCATTTCCCCTACGTCGATCGGTGTTCAGCAATCACCATGCATGTTACCTTATCAGCCCTCGCAAAAATATTTTTCTTGGAAGGATTACCGAAAGATATAGTCACGGACAATGGACCACAATTTCGAAGCTAGGAATTCCTCTCCTTTTGCACCGACAATGGCATCCAGCATCTTCTTACCCCGCCCTTCCATCCCCAATCCCGGTGGAAGCGGAACGCCTGGTCAGAACTTTCAAGACACAAATGCTCAAATATACCAAAGACCACTCCTTTGAAGATGCTCTGTCGTTATTCCTCAGTTCCTATCGAGACACTCCAATAGGGGACAAAAGACCAGCGGAAGCATTCCACAGCCGCCAACCCAGGACCCTCCTACATCTTCTCTTGCCCTCTCTGAGAATTTAGATTCCTCCTGGACAGTCCCAATTCTTCCCTGACTCCTTAGTCTGGACCCGCGGTTTTGGCACTAACGCAGGTTGGCTGCCCGATGTCATCCAGCGTTCCCAGGGTCGCCAACTTTTTGATGTCATCTTGGATGGCCACATAGTCTGTCGCCATCCAAATCAATTGCGTCCTCGCTACCCTGCGCCACCTGCACTACACCCTATTACACGGACCAACGCCACCTCTACGACCCATTCCAGACCACCTACACAGGCCCTTTCACTAATGCCATCTCATCGTTGAATGTGTGACGTTTCAGGGCATCAGTCGCCGCCACCAGCACCACCAACACAGCAGCCCCAGCCTCTTTGGCGCCTCCCCAACAGCCGATGGCCACCGATGAAGAGGAACCGATGCCGCTTGTCCCACCCATGCCACCACCACAACCAGTACGCCAGTCAGCTCACATCGCAGGACGTACAGCAACATATTCTCCAAGAGACAGACTCCATAACCTCCTCCAGGGAGCCACAGCCGCAGATCTCCACAACGTAGCAGCTATCGATCTTTCGCGCAGCACCCCCTCGGAAGGAAGGTATGTTACGTCTGCCTCAGACAGCCTCTGCCAGGCAGACTACACTCAAGTCATCCCTGTGCACCGTATAACATACAAAAGCACTTGCAGGCGCAACCAGGAAGAAAACAATTCTTCAAAATAAACAGAACTTGCTAGAGGCTAATGCGAACCTTTTTCTGCAGAGGTCGCCTCACAGACACAGGGAATGTTGGAGTACTCCACTGACCTCCGCTGAATTTATGAGGCCAGCGCAGCAGCAGTACAGCCAGTTCCTCGCCGAGCTAGGACCAGCTCCGACGGACCTCACCGACGCTCTTGATGAATAGTTGTCTCTATGTTATTTGTTTTCTTTGAGTGTATATAGTGATTGTCCGAGAAGTGCAGTTCAGTTTCAATAAACATTATACTGAGTGTTCTACAATACTGAGTATTCTTCAGGTATGACCTCAGGTTGCAGCTAGTAGTGACTTACGAAAGTCTGGAAAGACAACAGTATGTCACTGACAACTTGCATTCTCATTTGCCTTGTCATTGCCACAGTACTGTGGTGCTATTTTTCCGACAATATACTGCTGACTCATACAACACACACATCTCTATGAACTGTCTGTTTAAGTAATCCTGTTGCCAACAAAGCCTCCACATTGTCCGCAAAGGAATGTCACATGAGGAAATCTCAGACTACATCCCCGTCCCAGCGTCAGTATGCAGAAAATCAAGAACCAGTTACAAAAGCTGTAGGTTAACTTGCTTCAGGAAAGCATACGAAGGCTTTATGACACACTTCACAACCGAACTGGTGCATGCATCTACGTCGGAGAGGGTGCAACGTTATAGTGATAACTGTGGCCATACTGTGAAGTCTAAATTTGACTCGATTTTACTAAAGTAACATTACATATGCTATAAGCAAGTGAGCTTCTTTCTTTTTCAAGCAGCGTTCTTGAGCAAAAGTCAAAGGATGCCTGCTGTTACTGTGTCGAATCTCTTTTTGCCCGGCGTAGTGCAGCAAGTCTACATGATAGCGACTCAACAAGTCGTTTGGAGCCCCATGTAGAAATACTGATCCATGCTGCCTCTACAGCCGTCCATATTAGCGAAAGTATTACCGGTACAGGATTTTGTTCACGAACTGACCTCTTCAAACTGTCCCATAAATGGTCGATGGGATTCATGTCGGGTGATCTGGGTGGCCAGATTATTGTCCAGAATGTTGTTCAGACTAATCGCAAACAGTTGTGGCCTAGTGGGATGAAGCTTTGCTATCCATAGGAATTCCACAGTTTTTCGGCTGGAAATGATCTCAGAGTAGCCGAATATAGCCGTTTAAAGTCAATGATCAGTTCATTTGGACAAGAGGACTGAGTCTGTTCCATGTAAGTAAAGCCAGCACCATCAGCTCGCACAGGGCTTTGTTGGCAGTTTGGATGCATGGCTTCGTGGGGTCTGTGTCAAGCTCGAGTCTTATCATCAGCTCTTACCAACTAAAATCGGAACTCTTCTAACTGCACAACGGTTGTATGTGTCCAACTGATACGATCAAGAACCCTGGACAGGCGTAGCAGGCTATGTGGTGCTGTCAGAAAGGTACTCGCATCGGTTTTCTGCTACCGTATCCCATTAACGCCAAATTACGCCGTACTGTCCTAACGGATGTATTTGTCATATGTCCCACACTGATTTTGTGGTTATTACACGCAGTGTTTCTTGTCTGTTAGCACTGACAAACCCAGGGAGACGACGCTGCTCTCGATCGTTAAGTAAAGTGCCTCGACCACTGCGTTGTCTGTAATGAGAGGAAATGCTCTATATTTGGTATTCTCGGCACACTCTTGACACTGTGGATCTCGGAATATTGATTTCCCCAACGATTTCCGAAACAGTATGTCCAATGCATCGCGCTCCAACTACCATTTCGCGTTGAGTGTCTGTTAATTCGCGTCGTACGGCCATAATCTCGTCGGGAACATTTCTAAATAAATCACTTGAGTATAAATGAGAGCTAAGCTAATTAGCTGCCTGTTTATACCTTGTGTAAGCGATGCGCTTGTCGTCTGTATATGTGCAAATCGCTATCCCATGACTGTCATCAGCTCAGTATAAAGTGGAACAGAGGTGGTAAGACAAATGTGCCACTTGCTGAAGAACTGTTTGTGTGTTATAAACGCCAAAGGCTATTGTGCAATTCCTAATTCGTGCGCATTTGAAGCGGAATCGATGGGGCGCAACCGAGCAAAACCCCAGAATGAGCTGCCTGCAATCCGCGCTGCGACACGCAGGTGCATTCTTCACCGCACGCGTGGACTGTTGCGGAAAAACTGTGAATTATTAAAACGCAATTCTGCCGCACTCGCGCCTAATGGACGCCGCCGGCGGAGTGGTCGCTGGCCGCCACGCTAAAATAACGCGCCGCTTATTATTGTCCAGCCGGCCGGCCGCATGCGCCGTCGGCCAATCAGAGGCCGTGGCCTCCACCCCCTTCCGCCCCGCACCGGCCGCCGGCCACAATCTCGGCGCGAATTAGGAGGAGCTTTAACGGCCGCCGCGAGCGTTTCGCGCTCCGGCGCTGCAGACGGCGACGCCTCGACACCCGCCAGAGTGAGTTCCCCACGGCGCCGGTCCGTTCGCGCCTGGTCGTTATGATGCCCGCATTTAACATTCATGACAGAGGGTCGGCGCTGCAGGAGCTGTAAACTGCGTCTCCTGCATTCGTTCAGAGGAGGTTGTTGTTGGGTTTACTTCTAGAAGACTGCAAAGTAACACCGCAAACTAAAAAATTATATTGTCAGTTTGTGAAGACTTGGAACCGTGTGCGATGAGCACTGTGCTGTCTCGTAAATTATTTATTTGCAGCAAGTTTCAGGCACAGACCATCATCACAGTGACGTACATATGAACGAAAGAAAAAAAAATACATTTCCTGGAGGGAAACTCAATAAAAACTTCAGATACTTACAAATTTACAGTGGCAACGTCACATGGCATCCATGCCTTTAGATATAACTTAGCACCACTTTCGGCTCAAAAACGTAAGAAACATTTAACACAGGCATTCATTGTGGGATTACATATCGATACCACCCAACAGGCATCAAAGTTGGCAACTGAATTGCAAGTTTCGATCAGACGTCTTGAGGGATCTGGTAGACCCAATGGAGCACACCCACTGAGCCACATCCCCAGCAGCTCTGTACCATCAGAGCCCTTTGTCACTGCGATATAGGAAAGCACACAGGGCCGCGCGGGATCAGCAGAGCGGTCTTGGACGCTGCAGTCATGGACTGTGCGGTTGGTCCCGGCGGAGGTTCGAGTCCTGCCTCAAGCATGGGTGTGTGTGTTTGTCTTTAGGATAATTTAGGTTAAGTAGTGTGTAAGCTTAGGGTCTGATGACCTTAGCAGGTAAGTCCCATAAGATTTCACACAAGTTTGAAATTTTTGAAAGCACACAGGAAAGCAGTCACACAGCCCACTCCCCTTGGAGCGTCTTACTACGGGAACAACGCAGACAACACTACTGGCGGCTTCAACTACATCATTTGTGCTTAGTTCAGAGAGCCTCTTCCTTGCTGACGGTGAAAAACAAGCTAGATGAACACAAGGATTTTATATGTGCACATCCTTTCACTTTGTCAGTTACACGTGCACAATGATCGATATTAAACGTCCAAATGTAATGAAATAATGTAAAAAAGGAAATCTATTTGAAACTAAATGTACAGAGTCCGCCAGAAAAATGTATACACTCTGTGTCAGGCTCTATCGAGATATCGATGTTGTCGTTCGATTTGAGTTACGAGTGTGTTGCAGTACAATCTTTGGTTCAACAGATGTTAGTACTGCCATCTCGGTATTAAGAAAACAAGATGGCTGGAGCATACTTGACATGCAACCAACGAAAATGTATTGTGAAGTGGTTTTTCAAGTTTGGTAATGCCGTTGAAGTGCAACGTCAGTGGAAGCGGGAGTTTGAAACAGAACCGCCAACCCGCCTAGTAATTAAACGCATCATTGACAAGTTTGAATTTCGTGGAACTATTTGTGATATTCATAAAAGAACATCAGTAAGACAGCATACAGATACACAAGTCCTGCTCCGTCGGCTCTCGTGTTGGAAAAGTTTGTTAATTGTCCACAGAAGTCCGCTGCGCAATGTGCACATGCAGTGGGGGTTAGCAATACAAGTGTACGAAGAATTCTGAAATCTGCAAAGCGGGAAGTTTACATTCCACAATTCCTTCACGCGATTAATAATAACCATCCTGATCGCCAAATGCAATGTTAACTTACGACGAACAATTTGTGACGTAGATAGTGTGCAGTGACAAAGCACTACTTAAACTTAATGGAACCGTGAATCTGCTTAAAATTGTGTACCGGGCACCGGAAAATGCGCATGTTTATGTAGATAAAGCGGTTAGTCGACTAGGGGTTCATGTGTGGTGTGGACTATCATCTAAGGCATAGGAGGACACTTTTCCTTTGATGATACTATCTCTGGAAACGAGTACCTGGAAATGCTACGCACATTAATTTGCGCTTCATGGAGCTGATGAAGAGGTCTTCTACCAACACGACTGGACGCCACTACACTACCACCTAGCCGTACGAGCTTTCCTGGTTGACAATTTTCTGGAGCATTGTACTGGATGGAGAGGGCCCGTTGAGGTCCCTCAACAGTCGCCAGATCTAGCAACTATGGACTTTTACTTGTGGATAACTGTGAAAGATTATGTCTATCGACGTAAGCCACACACCCTGTAGGAACTTAGCCAGGAGATTACAGCGACATTTGCAGCGATTGTAACATCCACTAGATAAATTTTAGCTACACTGCGACGAGAGGAAATTAATCGTTAACAGTTATAAACATTATCTATTCGACGTATGAAAAAACAGTGAAAACTTATAAACATTATTTATTTATATAGTAGTCTATGATGTAATTGGAAATATCGATGTGTATCATACAAAGACAATGATAACTGCAAATTCCTTTTATGATCTGGGTTAGTCTTCCTTTGTTTTTACCTTTTGTTGGTTGGCTTTTGTAGATTGCGGACGCATATCAAACTGAGGTCTGTTAAGAAATTATAATTATTTGTTAATTATTACTTGAAAAAAGAGTTCATTATTATTATAAACATGAGTGAATAATTATTTGTAACTTTAATTCCTCTCTCAGTAAGTATTATCTGTGGTAAGTATTTCTTTCCGCTGCAACTAGCGCAGCCATTGATGATAGCGATTTGTATCGCGTTTTTGTCTGTGTTTTCCTTAGAAACAAATCAAATGTTTGCTTGGTGAAGTCTAAATAGTGCACAATACGAAAGCAGAGTTTCTGTAAAGTTTAATAAGCAGTTAGAATACTTATTTGGTCTAATAATAGAAAGTCTCTATCAATTGTCTGCCGCCATCTGAACAATTGTGTCAGCGGCAAATTCAAATTACGCAACTCTGCAGACATAAATGGCGAACGTAATACAAATGTGTAAAAGTAAATGTGCACCGGTGGTCCCGAACTCATTTGAATGAAAATAGTTCGAATCAGATTGGTTCTTTAAAAATAGTGCTCATAGCACGACCGTTATAACAAATTTTTCTAGCTGATGTATGGAGCCGAAATTAATTACGCACGAGTTGCGAAGAAAATTGTTTCAGGTAACATACGTTAGTGCTGTGCGCGGATGATATTCGGTGGTTTTAATGATCATTCTGCTGAAGTTAACTGTTTCCATCATAATCCATAATTGTATAGAATCTATTGTATGAACTGTGATTTAGTGACACACAACTTACAGACAACACTTTTAACACGTGAACTTGGAGTTCTTTAGCAACTTGACCAAATCTTAAGCCGGGAGAAAAATTATACTGTAATTACTCAGTGTAATAAAATAAGATTATCGTTTTCATTACAAATTAGTTAAATACCATCCCAGTGAATAACCCAGAGAACGCCACACTGGCGCCCAACGTGGGGCCACCAATGCACATTTATTCATTTTAATAATTTAAATTGTGATCTATTACAGGTATGGAGTACCAAAACAAAGTATTAATCATTGTTGATTTAGTTGCTTCATCAGCATTGTCATCTTCCTGCCGAACTACTGTACGAGTCTGTATTTGCACTGTTGCCAGACACACGAGTAACTTCACATAAGCAGTGCAGTCTACAACTGTCAATCAATTCAGGCAGGAACAGATGTGCAAATTCGGTAACTCAACAGCAGCACATCAACATTAATTCCTGCCTGTGCAATATTGTTGTGCTATATTGGTGATAGAATGGTTAAACAAAAGAAACAAAATAAAGCGAATGATCGTACTGATGCGGAGATGACCTCAGAGTCTCAGGTAGAACAATCTACCCATATTTCTGTCGAATTATTAGAAAATTTAATTATGAATGATAATTTAGTAACTGATGTCCCGAGTGATAGTAAAACCGAGGAGTTGCCAAAACAAACTGACACTCCTGCATTCAACCAATTAGGAATTAACGATAATATTTCTTCTGGGCAAGGGGCAGAAGTTAGCAATACTCAAGCTATGTCCATACAGGATATGCTAACAGCATTATTTGAAAAGTTTACTATTAAAGAGCAGGAGCGTGAAAAACAACGCGAGCTTAAAGAGCAGGAGCGTGAAAGACAACGTCAGCAGGAAAAGGGAAAACGTAGACAGGAAAAGCTTATAGGAAAAACTGCAACTGGGGCTCAGGGACCTAGAAAAGGAAAAATAACTTATGGAAAATATAAACAATATTTTTCTGGAAAGAGGTAAAGAAATTGTGCGTAGGATAAATCAAGTGTTGGTCGATCGTGATAATACTATTACTACCCATAAGCAGGAGATCGACGCACTAAAAACGACTATTGAACCGTTAACCAACATTCCAGTTCAGGTCAATTGTCTTCAAACTGAAGTAGATAGACTAGAGGACCAATTCAAAGCCTTGGCTACCGCTGTGGAAACAATGCAGGAGGACATTCCCTCGGAAATCCGAAAACAAGTCCGAACAGAAGTAGCCAGGGCGTTGAGCTCTGAAAATCAAAACTTTGAAAATCTGACAGTATGCAGTAATGACAACACTGGTACTGACAAGGAAAAGATCGCAGATAATCTAACGACGAATTTTAATGCACCACAAGGAAGACCTAATTTTGGTAATCAACCGATATTACCAGAGCTATATTTGACACCTAGGAACAATAATAGTGACATAGAACGTACTTGTAATAAAGTAACCACACCACCTGTGAATGATAGCAATTCCATGCACTTAACTAATTTGATGAATGAAGAACGCCTGATTAAGCATAGACAGTTTCAAATATTTAACGAAGAAAGCAAGAAAAACATACATCCAGTAGTTTTCATTCGAAACTTCAAAAGCGTTCTTCCAAATTCATGGTCGTAAGAACAGAAAATACAGTTTGTAGTTTCACATATTTTTGGTGATGCGTCGCTCTGGGCATTAAATGCAGCAGAAACTTGCAGGACTTTCCACGACTTTGAGAAGGCGTTCCTTGATCAATTCTGGTCAGCGTCTACTCAAGGGCGACTCCGTAAAATTGTTTACAATGCAGAAATGTACAATCCGAAGTCAGGTTCCTTAAGAAAGTACTTTGAAAAATATATTAACATGACCCGGTACCGGGATGACCTAGTACCCACCAGAGACTTGTTGCGACTGTTAAAAGGTAGATTACCCATACATATTAGAGAAAAATTATTTCATGTTACAGACACCGATCTGAAAGAATTTCTGTCTGTAACTGATTCTCTGGATCTATTGCAAGAAGACGCCAGAAAAAATTCTGACGTGATCAGCAATATTAATAGTCCTAATAGAAAAAATTCATGGAATGAAATAATGGAAATAGGGGCGAAGGTAGTCCAAAGAAAAATAAAAGTAAAGCTTATAGTAACGGAAAATACAATAATAATAATAGTATTAGGAATTCATACAAAAAAATTTTGCCTATCCTAATAATAAACACTAAGCAGATTCAGAAGGATGTAGGTTGCAGTAGGTACTGGGAGATGAAAAAGCTTGCACAGGATAGAGTAGCATGGAGAGCTGCATCAAACCAGTCTCAGGACTGAAGACCACAACAACAACAACAACAATAATAATAACAGTAATTATCAAAAGGCCGAAGAACACCAACAACCGAATGGTAATCAAAGGCCGTACCACAATGAAAACCCAAACAATAACAATAGTAACCGGAAGAGACGAAATGACAATAGGTCAGACAGTCCATATAAAGACAAACCTAAAAATATGCGGGGTGACAGTGAATATTGGCGACAGCCAGGGCCAAGTCATTGGCAGTCGCAGCAAAATTCTATCAATTCAGGTCAGCCAATAAATTATGTACAGGCTATACCTATGCCAAGCAATCAGTATCCACCGTGGTGGGATCCAAGCAGGCCTCCTCCGACTGAAAACTCACAAAATGTTTGAATAGTGGAGGTACCTACGGAAACAAAACAAAACACTCAGAGGCCGACAAACTAATTTAGGTCCCTGTAGGCCTTCGCCAGGTGACCGAGGCCAACAATGAAGACAATAGGTCGACGGAACAAAAAATAAAGATGATACGGTATCAGGATGGCAACAGGATCGAAGATGAGCTATATCAGGAACCTGCTGTCTCTGATAAGCCACAAAGGGAAAATATCCAAGCAAGTGTCACCGGAGCTGTAAATGGTGTGACTACTATTCTGCTTGACACAAGTGCGAATGTATCAGTTATGAACACGCAGTTTTTCAAGAAGGTATCGGAGATAAGGAGATTGCCGATTTTGCCGGTTGCAAATTGTAAGGGTATAGGGACATTGGGAAAAAAGGCACAGAGTATAAAATTCCAGACACAGGTGGAAGTTTCCTTGGGAAACGATCGCTTATTATGCACGTTCCTACTAATGGATAACTTGTCCATACCGGTGCTTCTGGGTCTTGAGTTCCTTCGGGAAAGGGAAGCTGTAATTGATCTCGCCCGTGGGACATGTGCACTTAAGTACCAACAGCGATCCATAACATTAATGCTGAATCGGGAGCTCGGTGCGAACCTTCCGCTGATGAGAAAAATGAATCTTTCTGTCAGCAAACAGAAGTTGTTAGCGTTGGATCATAAGCACCCACAGATGTGTCACAAAAATCGATATAACGAAGCACCCAGCAACATGAGTGACATCGTCATAACAATAGAAGAGAAAGTAAAGGAGGCAACTTGCATTAATGCTTCAGAAGCTAGAAAATTAACAGAATTATTACCGGATACCTCGAATTATTCACTGAACGCCCTGGAATCATAAAAGATTACCAGCATAATATGAAAGTATATCCGCACAAGACCTATGCAGAGCATCTTACTCCGTCCCCTGGACTAAGAAAAACGAAGTGAATATACAGAGGACCAATCAGAAGTGCAAGTCCACTTCCCCACAACTGTAAATATAATGTTTATGTTAAAATAATTAGCAGTAATAATGTGATAATCTTATGTATGTATTAGTTTATAGGCTTTTATGTCAAGTATTACACTGTAATGTTGTTGAATTATTTCAACAAGGAGAAGAGAATCCCCATAATAAATGTATTTTTACTCTAAAAGGGATAAATAACTTGATAAACACTTGAGTGTTGTTGCATTAAATGTGAGGAATTTTACCTTCCTATACGTAGGATAGAAATGATTAAAATGCTTAAGTAATATATTTGTTCGTGTGTTAAAACGGATATAACAAAAGTATTTTCATAAGATCGAGTCTTGTAGTCCCACACACGTAGTAAGTGTTGGTGGTGTGTGAGCTGTGTGACTGCAAAAAATATAAATAAATAAATAAATAAAATAAACTGCGTTCACCACTAGTGAAGCGAAATCTGAATGTGTACTGATTTACGTACACGGTTTCATCACGAAGTCATTTAAAATGCTCTTATGAGCAACATTTCGGTTAGATAAACCGAACATGGACATCTGTCCCAAAAACATGGTAAATAACAATTCCAATAAAAAATAAAAAGTATAAATATATGTACCCGTAATAAAAATGGAAATATACTATTATCTGGACAGTTCAGTAATGATCTCATGGTCAAGATAATGTAGCAGATTTTGAAAGTTTTATATTGTCTCATGTTTATGTGACAGTGTAAAATTTTGAATTTTGTTATTCAGTCATGGTAATATGAACTTACGTGCAAGTGTACCAGACCTCATTACTTGAAAAGTGTCATTTGCATATAGATTGTCTGTTAAGTACTGTGGTAAACTACTGACAGCAATCAGAGCAGTGAAACGTGTTTCGCAGAAACTAGTGGACGCGTGAAGAACCGTGATTTACATTGTGAATAATGATGAACAGTGATAAAAACTGCGATCACGTAACCTTATGGACGCCCCTGGAGTGTCAAAGTTAGCAGCCACGCTATGAACGTTGACTGCTGTTGACTGTATTAATAATTAATTTGAACTGATGACCTTTAGTAGTTTGATATGAAGCGTCTCCGCGTGCCAAATTTAATGTGACAGACTGTACAGCCAGCCGCGCAGCAAAACAATAATGCAACTTTAGCTACGCAGCGCGTCGCGAAAATATTTACATTCCGCTTAAGTAAACGAAGCACACTACGGACACTTGTATGATAAACGGTGCAGTGTTCAAAATGTGCATATTGTGATAAACTTACATCTGAATCACTGCATTGTGTTGAACAGTGTCAAAATACAGAACATACTCCAAAAACAGTCTAGTTCCATCCGTGTGAATGTGAGTGAAATGGACACTAATAATCTTTTCCACAGGATGAGAATAGTAGTTATCTTGTCACTGATGCTTATATTTTGACATTTCATGTAGCCGTCTTAAACTGAGGGACGTGGGAAAGGAGAAACAAGACCTCCTGCAGCGCGACTTCTAGCCAGCAGCAGATCCAAACCACGATGCAGCCGACGGCAACCGACGCCCCACCGACTCGGCCGGGGGCGGTCCAGCAGCAGCCGCTACCTGTCTGCGGTCCAACGGCTCGACGTGGGGGCGGTCTGACGACGTCAGCAGCAAATTCTTATGACATTCGATAAATGAGTGACTTTGGAAATTTTATGATATACCACCATGAGAAAACATTCATTATCTCAGATGCTTATAACATAGTCATAAATTTGCATTTTCCAGCATATTTTTTTACATTCATATCAAGCCTGACTGTTAAAAGTAGGTGTCTGTATTTTCTTGAAGCCCCTTGGACGGTTTTATTCCCGGCTTTCCAAGTCCAGTGAACCCACATGGGGGGGGGGGGGGGTGGGGAGGGGGGGGGGGGGAAATAAGTTAATCCGGGAAGTATCCGCAGCAATTTCCGAGATAATACAGTCACTGAAGTCATTTACAGTACTCGACTCAACTATATAATTTTATCATGTCTAAAACAAAATTGAAACTAAACATTTGCATCTTCAGAGTAGCAAATCTACGTGGATTACGTGGACTGATAAAAAAAATATACAATAGATAAACTAATTTTTTTCTCAGTCCAAGGGGCATTGTATCATCCACGAGATAAATTTTAGCTACAGTGCGACGAGAGGAAATTATGCCTGTAACAGTTATAAACATTATCTATTCGACGTATGAAAAAACAGTGAAAACTTATAAATATTGATTATTTATGTAATAGTCTATGATGTAATTGGACATACCGATGTGTATCATACAAAGACAATGATAATTGCAAATTCCTTTTATGATCTGCGTTTGTCTTCCCTTGTTTTTACCTTTTGTTGGTTGGGTTTTGTAAATTGCGGACGCATATCAAACTGAGGTCTGCTAAGAAATTGAAATTATTTGTTAATTATTACTTGAAAATAGAGTTCATTATTATTATAAACAAGAGTGAATAATTATTTGTAACTTTAATTCCTCTCTCAGTAAGCATTATCTGTGTTTAGTATTTCTTTCCGCTGCAACGAGCGCAGCCATTGACGATAGCGATTTGTATCGCGTTTTTATCTGTGTTTTCCTTAGAAACAAATCAAATGTTTGCTTGATAAAGTCTAAATAGTGCACAATACGAAAGCAGAGTTTCTGTAAAGTTTAATAAGCAGTTAAAATACTTATTTGGTCTAACAATAGAAAGTCTCTATCAATTGCCTGCCGCCATCTGAACAATTGTCTCAGCGGCAAATTCAAATTACGCAACTCTGCAGACATAAATGGCGAACGTAATACAAATGTGTAAAAATAAATGTGCACCGGTGGTCCCGAACTCATTTGAATGAAAATAATTCGAATCAGATTGGTTCTTTAAAAATATATATATAACAAACATTTCTAACTGATGTATGGAGCCGAAATTAATTACGCACGAGTTGCGAAGAATGTTGTTTCAGGTAACATACGTCAGTGTTGTGCGCGGATGATATTCGGTGGTTTTAATGATCATTTTGCTGAAGATAACTGTTTCCATCATAATCCATAATTGTATAGAATCTGTTGTATGAACTGTGATTTAGTGACACTTACACAACTTACAGACAACACTATAACACGACGTTAACTTGGAGTTCTTTAGCAACTTGACCAAATCTCTAGCCGGGTGAAAAATTATACTGTAATTACTCAGTGTAATAAAATAAGATTATCATTTTCATTTACAAATTAGTTAAATACCAACCACTGAATAACCCAGCGAACGCCACACGATCTCCACTTTTAACATTGACTGACGCAGTTGCGGCGACCGCTCGTCCTCCTGTTATGTGCATAGCCGCCAAAGGTGAACAGTTTGAATATCTGAAGCAACCTTGTGATAACAGAATATAATACAAGACCTGTGATCAATTATTAAGTGTAAAATAAACATTTAGTGTGTATACATTTTTCTGGAGGACTCTGTATTACCTTCAAAAGGCATCAAAAGTGTAATGTTGTTGTTGTTCTTGTGGCCTTCTGTCCCAAGATTGCTTTGATGCAGCTTTCCATGCAACTTTATCCTGTGCAAGCCTTTCATCTCCGAATAACTACTGCAACTTACATCTTTATGAGTGCTTACTGTATTGATCTCTTGGCCTCCCCCTATGATTTTTACCCCCCACCATGTCCCTCAAATACTATAGTGGTGATCCCTTGATGCCCCAGAATGTGTGCTATCAACCGATCCCTTCTTTTGGTCAAATTGTTTCTTGTCTCTCCACTTCCATTTAGCACTTATTAGATACGTGATCGACCCATCTAATCTTCAGCATTCTCCTGTAGCACCACATTTCCAAAGTTTCTATTCTTTTCTGGTCTAAACTGTTTATCGTCCATATTTCACTTCCATACATGGCTACACACCAGACAAATACCTTCAGAAAAGATTTCCGAACACTTAAATTTATATTCGATTTTAGCAGATTTCTCTTCATTACATATGTTTTTCTTGCCATTGCCAGTCTACATTTTATATTCTCTCTCGTTCGTCCTTCATCAGTTATTTTGTTGTTCAAATAGCATCAATTACTACATTAAGTGTCTTGTTTCCTAATCTGAATCCCATAGCGTCACCAGATTTAATTCGACTGCATTCCATTATCCTGGTTTTGCTTTTGATGTCTATCTTATGTCTTCCTTTCAAAACACTGACCACTCCCTTCAATTGATCTTCCAAAACTATAACGTATTGGAACGCAATTTAATTTCAAATAAGTGACATTTTTATGTTACTTGGCTGCATTTAAACTACTAATAACGCTTGTAATGTACAAAAAAAATGTACGTCTATAAATCATTGTGTCTGTCATACCGTAACTTTTGCTGTTTTGTACTGCTTACGTAACGACATTATGCTATATCTTACTTTCAGTGATCTCTATATACCCTGGATTCAGAAATATGATCTCTTGAGTACAGAACTGCTGCATGTCTACAGCTTTATGCGATTTGCATCTTCCGTCATGTCGTAGTTTAGCAAACAAATTTTCACCGGTCTGATCGCGACAAAGAACTGCAGACTGACTTCTTGCTTTGAACTTTATTTGAATATTTGCTTTAATAGGCTGATGTGTGAGCGGAATTGAAAAGCATTGTCTTTTCGTTTTCTAGTGACATTTGCTAGCAGCCATGTTGTAGTTTCGCATGAAACCAAGTATGAACGTCTGTGGCAGGAACGATCAGACAGCTGAAGTTCAACATCCAGGCAGTACAGAGATCACAGCTTACTTTGCATTTGTATGATCTTTGGTTGTCTGATCTTTGGCATTAGCCTTGTGATTTTGATCGCGCTTGTATGATGGACTGTCAGTATTTCACTTGCTGTTGACTGGGCCAATACCGTAGTACTGAATACCTACGTTAAATATTTATTACGTTTCTTAGACAGGAGTGTTGCTCCCTCAGGAATTAAAAGTAATGTGATGGAAGACGGAGTAATCGTTATAGTGGCCGACAAATACACTATCTGATCAAAAGAATGCAGACAGCCCTACATATTGAGGAATTCACTATTAGATGTCATTAGAAGAGGAACTCGCAGTATAAAAGGGAACGGGGAATATTGTGTCACCACAGTAAAAATTTTAAAAAAAGTCGTAAGTATTTATAGTTTTCGATTGAGATTTTGCCTTGGAGATTGTGTTTCTTTTCCATGTGCATGGCTTTCTTTTTGTTTCGTTCCTACATTAAGTACTGTGAAGATGGTCTATGACTGAAACCGACTGTGAATAAATAATTTACAAGACGGTACTTTGTTCATAAACATTTTTGCAAGTATATTGATGCTGTTAATAATTGCCTGAAAACGACTTCAAATCTGGGCATCTGTTCTTTACGTTGCTTAAACAAACTTATGCCCCAAAAAGGTAATACATTCGTAAGTAACTGTTAATTATGTCTATTTTAGTGTTATTTTGTGTATTAAATACCCATACACTAATGTGTACGCCACACGAAGGTATCGCCTTGGAGCAATCAGATAAAACTGCCATCGACAGTTACATGAGGAATTATTTGAATCGTTACTACGTCAGGCAGCGAGCAACGTATAGCATTGATAGCCGTCAAAATGTGACGATTTTGGCTTGTGTAGGGGGTGAAAATGGAGAACGGCCTAACGTAAACTGATAGGAAATAAAAAATTTGCCGGACGTTGTGGCCGAGCGGTTCTAAGCGCTTCAGTTCGGAAACGCGCTGCTGCTACGGTCGGAAGTTCAAATCCTGCCTCGGGAATGGATATGTGTGATCTCCTTAGATTAATTAGGTTAAAGTAGTTCCAAGTCTAGGGGACTGATGACCGCAGATGTTGAGTCCCATAGTGCTCAGAGCTATTTGAATCAATAAAAATTTCGACAGCACCAATGAAAAGTAATGTGTTAAAACACAGAAGAGTCTTTGTAAAAGTCGATAAATACACTATCTGATCAAATGTATTGAGACAACTTACGTAATGCAAAATTCACTATTAGATGTCGCCAGACGAGGAACCGTCTGCATAAACCGGGAGAACAGTGTTTTGTTTAAGGCGACCAATCCGGAAACCTGTAGTATCAGCGTTTAGCGTTTGCTGTCTCCATGTGGAAATCTCTGAAACTGCGTGCTATGTGTAACGAATGCATAGGTTGGATGCTCCCACACAATGTAGCGGAATTTGCTTTTAAGCCGAACATGGGGTCGTTCCCCGTTTCACTCGGGCACATGCTGTCTGCTCCATGGGCGGCCGAGGTTGACACGTCCTCTGAAGGGACCGGCCTCCCAGTGTGTGGTCTGCCTCTCTCGAACTAAAAGCTCCTGTGACCGTAGTGTCTGGAATGTATGTGTGTACGCCAGCCTCGAGTATTTCAACCCTGGTGCGCACTTGTTATTTGCATATCGTTTACATGAATTCATATAACACTGACTTTATCTTATCAAGTTCGGGTTCGAATGAAGCGTCTTGATGTGTGGAATATGATTGTGAGGGCGGAATATGTAAATAATGAAGGTCAGGAGACCACGACGTCTTACACACTATAGGACTAGAACTTAGAACTACTTAAACCTAACGAGCCTATCACACACACCCATGCCTGAGGCGGGATTCGAACCTGCGACCGTAGCGGTCGCGCGGTTCCAGACTGTAGCGCCTAGAACCGCTCGGCCACACTGGCCGGCGCTGGATTCAAGGTGGTGCTTAATTGAAAACCAGCATCCCTGCCGATAAGATTGTCTGCCGTACGGATATGTATGACCTCCTTATAACATAGTTTCGGAAAGATAATGCTGGGGTAAAATTTCATTCATCGTGTAACATTTGATGCCTCATGTCCAGGAACTGCTCCACTACCGCTGATTCATCAGGTTGCCCCAGGAGTGCATGACGTGGGTGTGACACAACGTTCTTGCACGATTCGGCATGTCTGCCCACGTTGGCATGGGATCTTACATACGCCACGTTTGCTAAGGTCGAGGTCGTCTTTGAGCACAATAAATTCCTCAATTCTGCCAGCGGCCGGAAAAATCTCTTGACATCGTGCAGCCAAAATAAGGGAAGAACGCTGTTGCAATGGGCACCTCCGCGTCTCCGCTTATATTCCTGATTTGAATTAGCTTAGGATGGAATGCAGAGCGTATCTGTCTATAGCAATAGACGTTTCGTTGGAAAACCGTTTTTAAGTGTTTTAGCTGACCAGCTAGAATCTCGGAATCTGAGACCACATGTGCTCTATGCACCAAAGAGCGTAAGAGACTACCGCGTTGTGCAGAGTGATGACAACTTGTGGCTTGCAAATATAGGTCCATGTGAGCTGTCTGCGATAGACACTACGTCCCAGTGTATCATCAGTTTTCCTTCTGGTAATAACATCCAGGTATGGTAAAAGGCCATCTCTTTCAACTTCCATTGACAACTGTGTTTTCGGATGGAGCGAGTTCACATGTCGGAGAAACACAGGGCCACACCACAAATGTATTGTCTACATACCGCCTGAAGCAGTAAGGCTCGAGACTTCCCGACTGCAGTGCTTTTTTCTCAAAGTTTTCCACAACATGGTTGGTCATCATGGGAGGCAGAGACTTCCCACTTGTTCAAAAAATGACTCTGAGCACTATGGGACTTAACATCTCAGATCATCAATCCCCTAGAACTTAGAACTACTTAAATCTAACTACATCCATGCCCGAGGCAGGATTCGAACCTGCGACCGTAGCGGTCGCGCGGTTCCAGGCCGTGCGCCTAGAACCGCTCGGCCACACCGGCCGGCACTTGTTTAAAGTACTGGTCATTGAACAAGAAATAAGTTGAGGTAAGCACATGTTTAAACAATACCGCAATATATTTCTCAGGCTTGTTGCTGACAAGCTCTAACAAGACTTGCATAGCTACCTTCGTACAGTCAATTCCATAAGAAAGTGTACGCCGTAGTTATAAACGTAACGTCCGCTGCAAGATATCTGGTAGCGGTCTCGAGTCTGTAATCAATGCGCTTTTGCACAGTGTGTAGATCAACAGTGTGAATTTTTTTGTCGGTTACAGTTTAAAATGAGTGCATAATATCTGAAGCGTCACGAGGCAGTGTTCATTGTAAATGATGCAAAGGGACCAAAGCTTGCATGTAGAGTTGCTGCTAGAATTCTTAGAAAGTCAAAGATATACGTTACGAAGTGTGTCAAACCATATTTAGAGCTTGATGGGATGATTTACCAGATAGATGGTTAAGGTGCCAATACATAATCCATAAGGGCGGCGATCGGGTTAACTATTAGGTGACTGTCCAATTAGTAATAACATGTACTTTTATGTAAACATTTATTTATAATAGTGTCCTTTATTTCATGTAGATAATGGCGTAGACTTTCTTGTAGAACTGACCGTAAATGAAGATACAATGTCAAAGGTAAGCCAAAGATCCAACGGATGTTTTCTTATAAGGTGAGAGTAATGAGGAATGAACAACTTTGTGAAATCCCTGTATGTTAGAAATCACTTCTTTCCCTTCATGGCATTACAGCTAAAATGCTGCAAAATTTACAACAGAATCTTAAAACAACTGCTTTACCACCATGGGACATGTGAGGAAAACACAGCTCCAGGCCTAACAAGCTTCCTGATGATGTTGTAAATTCTGTAATTTAACACATTCAGTCCTTTAAAAGCAGCAAGTCTCTCTATGGTTTAGCTAAGTCTCAAAAACACCAGTTACCAGAGGAACGTAGCGTGAGAAAAATGTTTTGAATCTTCAAAAAGACTTTCTCAGACAATAAAATATCGCTGGAAAAGCACAGAGAAATATATAACACCGAATTATATTTGACTTTCGGCTATCCAAGGTGTGACACCTGGTGCATCTGGGACGATTTTATTGTGAAATAGAATCTATTCACACGAAACTAAGCCTGCTTACTACTACTCAGAATGAAGCTTTAAAACTTAAGTATGAACAAAAGAACCTACTACAAAAAAACAGAATTGCACTTAAAGTGAGCTGATTCTTTCTACAAACCAAAGAAAAATGCTAGGCTTGCTGCACAAAAAGACAAGACCGAAGAAGCAATCGCCATGGACTTTCAGAAAAACCTGCCCCTTCCAAATATCAAAACAAACGATGTTTACTATCGACGGCAACTATCATTCTACATGTTTGACATACACCAATTATCAGATTCTGGAGCCATTTTCTACACGTATCCTCAAATCTCCAGCAAAAAGGACGAGATGAGGTTTGTTCCATGCTGTGGGATTTAATTTTTCATCATCTTGACTCTGAAGTAAAGGAACTTTCAATTTTTTGTGACTCGTGCAGTGATCGAAACAAAAACTATTCTGTGTTTAGAATGCTACACTATATTGGACATAACACCAAACGACTAGAGTCAGTAAAAATGGTTTTTGTAATAAGAGGGCATTCTTATTTAGAATGCGATAAAAACATGGTTTTAGTTAACCAGAAGTCTGTGGTTGAACTTCCGTCTGAGTGGAACGAAATTCCCCTAAACTGGAGAAACAAACCAAGACCATTTAAAGTTATTTCTTGTGACAGTCAAGAAATATTCAGATCTTGGACCACCTTTCTTTCCCCACTATATGTAATACAATGTCCCTTTAAAACACGTCCAATGAAGAAATTAAAGATCGTTGGTCACCATCCTAGAATGATCTTTCGTCGGGAAACGTACAATGGCATGGATGATGAAAGTCTTGTCACCAAACAGAAGAGGAAAATCTTATCTCTGCCTGACGGTTGCTTTAACCTTCCTGATCAAGCATATGATGGATCTATACCTGTTCCAAAAGCAAAGTTTGATTACCTTCAGCACCTGAAAAAATTTTGTTCTGTCAAAGCCCAAAAATTTTATACATCATTCTCTCATTTTTGAAGCGTTCCGTGTATTTAAGAATCCTAGTTTTAGTCTCAGGTAATAATGTCGGTCAATTTATATTAAGTGACATTCTAGGTGTTTCAAAAACTACCACACAGACAATATATTCACAGGTTTCACTACAAATGAATAGACAGTTATCCTTTCTGCCTACATTTTTTCGACATGAATCATTTATAATACTACTTTTAAATATATTACATTAATAGAAAAGGTCCATCTACATAATAAAAATATGCCACGTATATTATTTATCAATGTAACATCATAATAATTATTGTTTTTTGTTTAGGGTTTACTTATTTCGTTTTAAAATTAAAACCGTTGTTTCCCCAAAGCTTTGTTTATTGTACCCTCATCCTTTTTTCCCTGGACTCTTCGTGTACACTAATATTAAGATGGTGGATCCACACATGCAGAAGCCCATACGGGTACTTGGTACATACCACAACATACAAATCTGGGATTGAAAAGCCCTACCTGGCGAACTGGCTGATGGAAATATTTGCAGTTTCCGAAGTGCAGCGTGGAAACCGAAGTACTTATACGTTACAGGAAAGCGATGATGAAGAAATAAAGGGAATTTTTGTACAGGTAAAATGCAGGAAAGCCCTGAGCCAGACATGTTCCTAGCAGAGAAGATCATCAAATTTTATGGAAGCAAGGCATTACTGAAATGACTCAGCTTCTCATCAAAGCACAACAGTTGCGTAAACGCTCACGATTTGCTATATAAGCCTTGTATCATGCAGCAGCAGATCGTGAAGGCTAGGTAACGCATCAGCAGAGGTGGGAGTGCCATTCTCGATGGCGTACCAACTGAACTTCATTTCTCTGGATTCAAATTTTGTGGAACTGGGATGAATCTGAAAAACTGTCTAGCTCATGGCGAAAAGAGAATTAATATAGTAGCAATTCATTGAAGGAGCACCATGTTAAGTATGCCAAAAACAGAGATCATCACACTAACGAATTGAATGTTAGGAAGGACATTGCTGTAGGACAATGTACTGCTGCGTTTGAGTTCGATAAAGTACTGTATGCCAAATTTAAATTGAGTGCTAAGATAAGTTTTAGCCAAATTATGAATGCAGATCATCACAGAATAAAGAAGAAAATAAAAACTGCCGAATGTTTGGAAAACGGCTTCCAATCAGCGATGGCAGTCCGGAAGGTGCCTTAAGACAGAAATGAGGAAGGAAAGTAATTGTTAAATTGTAATGGTTTGAGCCAGTACCTAATATATTTGCATTTGTTAATTGGCAAGGTGAGCCGCTGCCATAACTCCAGCAGAAAAGACTGCGCGAGCCACAAAGAAGCAACTACAGGAGGCTGAAAGACATAATATGGCAATGGAGGTCATCGCCGTCAGTAAAGGATTACATTTAAAAACACACAGATAAGGACGTCACCTCTTCATTGAAGACAGCACATAGTGATTTTACTAGACGGACCTAGCTGAAACAAAGATGTGCTTCAAGTCATCAGAATACTGAAAATCCCAAGAGTTCACAAGGCGTTTATGCAGGATACATTGGCAAAGACAATGTGGAAATCTAGAGAATGCAGAAATGCCAATTTAGATGTTATGTGGTATATGAAACTGACTGGAACCAGGTGCTCTACAATTTTCGACGCTACCAAAACTTAAATCCGTATATCAGTGGTCATCTATGAGTATGTGTAATGTTTCTCATTACGACTGCGTAAAAACAAACTGCATGTACATCAATTTGTCTGCTGGTACGCAGATGTGGTGCCATTCAGTTGAACATTGAAAGAATGTTAATCTACATTAAAAGTGAACTACTTTCCTGCAATAGTTCTAAGCAATGGGCAGTGGAGTATTGCACTGATCTGCCTCGAAACATACAACAGCATAACTAAGGTCACCAAGGCAAATAATAAACTGCATCTAGGAAAACGAAAAGTTGTGGAAATACCTGATGGCTTCAATTCCTATAAAAAGCGATTCGTAATAAGGTTTGATTTATGTGCTAAGTTTAATATGTCTAAAACAGAAAAAAGAGGAAAACAACAGGAGAGACAATGGACTTACGCCACAAAAATTCATTAGTGTCATTACTAGGTATCTTGTTGGGTCAAGTACCAGAGCATAATAATGATAAAATTTGCGAGTTGAATCAACAAATGGATGTACTCGTAACACCAGTCAGTACGATTCATGTTAAGTGTAATATCGTGATGAACTCAAAGTTTTTGCCTCAGCAACATTTAATAATAATGGTTATAATTCAACATCAAGATGGAGAAACAATTCCAAGTGAGAGTTTCCTGTAGTTGGGACGGGTATTTGCGCTTGTGACGAGTCCAGCATCAGCAGCAGCGGAGACATGGCACTTTTCATACTGTGTATTGACCTTTATGTTTCGAGAAACTGGGTACAAACACAATTTCACTGATATCGACCACACCAGAACTGATGGAATCTCGTCGACTCTCAAAATATATGTCCCTGCATCAGAATCCGATCTGAATTCACTATAAAACTCTGGATAGTTTATAGACACATCGATAGATAAACCCTTTAATGTGGGTATCCCACTAAAAATGTTAATGGGCTTCTTTGAAGACAATAAAGGTATTATTACGAATGCTAAATAGGAGCTGATTCTAGTTTGAAGTGCTACTGAAAATAACTCGTACTTTCTAGAAAGCAGAGAAGAACGTAAAAGTGTGCTGGATAAATTGATATACAAAATTATATATATATATATATATATATATATATATATATATATATATATGTATAGTGTACGTGTATATAAAGATATAGAGAATCTGAAATTCAAGGGCTCAGTTATTATTAACTTTCTCTTCATGGACACTGTCTCAATATCCAATCCTTCAAAGTCACCTCGCCAAGTGTGTACAACTAAGACTTCTGTTTGGACAGAAATGCCTCATTTTGTTATTCTGTTGATAAAAAGACGCGTGGAGGGGAATCTGTAAATGAATTAGAATATATTTGATAACTAAACAAACCAGTGCTAAAACTGACCTAAACTGCGAGTTTTTTTCTGTGGTGTCACCGCCAGACACCACACTTGCTAGGTGGTAGCCGGTCCGTTAGTATACGTCGGACCCGCGTGTCGCCACGGTCAGGATTGCAGACCGAGCGCCACCACACGGCAGGTCTAGAGAGACGTACTGGCACTCGCCCCAGTTGTACAGCAGACTTTGCTAGCGAAGCCACATTGACAAATACGCTCTCATTTGCCGAGACGATAGTTAGCATAGCCTTCAGCTAAGTCATTCCCTACGACCTAGCAAGGCGCCGTATTCAATTGATATTTATTACATGCAGCATGTATCATCAAGAGCGATGTTCTACAATTGTGGATTAAAGTTAAGTATTACATCATCTACGTACTTTAATTGCAATTCTCAAGATATTGTCCTGTTCCAGACCTCACGCCAGTCAGCGTGTAATTAAACGCGTGCATTTCGGCCTCCTCTAGAAAAACAGTGTTGGCTCTTCCGCCAACACTACATTTTCCGTGCGATCTCTTACTGCTCGACTGGGACAAAAATGTGTATGGACTATTGTATAATATGTACACAAAGTTTTCCTCGCCATCTTCCAAGATTGAGAATGGAAATGCATTCTCAGTCCACAGAAGTTTAAGGAATTATCACTCATAGTGCTGAAAGTTCGTTCGAAGCAATGTGAGATGACGACGATTGGAACTGTGGATGCGCATATTGAATTTGAATCACCACAAAACTTCCCTACAGGCACTGTAGCGCACTCATAATTACTATGGGAACATCTCATAAACTATCCACTGCTAACAGGAATTACTGTAGAATGTGTAGTACAAATGTAAACATATTACGATTTATGGTGCGTTACGAGAATTGGTGTTTAAGAACGTGATGCTCGCTGATGAGTCCTCCATAACCTCGCTACTAAGGGAGAATTGTGACTCAACAGCTTTGGTGTATTCAAGACAAGGACTTCAGATAAAAGTTCTGGATAGTTCTAAGTACGTTACGATGTTTCAGCTGGAGAGCTGTGGCTCCCATGAAGAGGTCAATGAGGATCGTGTTATTGCCAATTACATGTTCAATTTGTAAAGTGGTGTCGAGTATTTATACTTACAGGAAACTTACTGAAAGGTATCGCAGTTTGAATGCTATAAACTGTAGCTTGTTTCCTACACAGCTCATAACTCTGCTACGTGGAATTTCACACAGATTTAACTTGTTACATCCAGTGCTTAACAAAAATTTGTTTCTGTCAATGCATAAATTCCCACTACAAACTACATGATGTGAAAGCACGATCCCAGATTGATGGGCCTCCTCCTATTAAACTACACTGCAAAGTCCATAAAAAGAAAAAAAGTAATGATTTTTTTCTACGCAATATATTTTTCTTAATATAATACTACTGTAGAGATGGCAACTTAGAGAGTGCGTGGTGATGTTTAGACACTAACATCTAAGTCACAGTATTTACTTCTTTGCAAGAACCATTAGTCCGATTTTAATGAGGAAGCGGGTGCAACTGTGTATTGGTCCATCCAGCTATTGCTAATCTGTGGGCCCCATGGGAGGAGTTGCATTTTGACCCCTCCAGTAAGCTGTGAGCCTGTCGTTTCCTCTTAGTGAATGCTCCTATCAGACACTCATCCACATGTGTTGTACGAGATCAGATGGAGCAGCCGTGGGTGTGTCATCAGTGGTCGTGAAGGTCTGGAGGTGTTTGGAGCAGCAGTGGTGTCATGGTTAGTGGCGAAGTTGGGGGTGGGAGATTTCGGGATATTCGGCATACGAGCACTGACTCCAAGAATGCAGCAATACATTTTTTATAGGTAGCTGAGTAGGACATGGTTGCACTATATCACCAACTGTGCTGGAAATACATTGCGTTATACAGGGTGTTACAAAAAGGTACGGCCAAACCTTCCGGAAACATTCCTCACACACAAATAAAGAAAAGATGTTATGTGGATCCGGAAACGCTTAATTTCCATGTTAGAGCTCATTTTAGTTTCGTCAGTATGTACTGTACCTCCTCGATTCACCGCCAGTTGGCCCAATTGAAGCAAGGTAATGTTGACTTCGGTGCTTGTGTTGACATGCGACTCATTGCTCTACAGTACTAGCATCAAGCACATCAGTACGTAGCATCAATAGGTTAGTGTTCATCACGAACGTGGTTTTGCAGTCAGTGCAATGTTTACAAATGCGGAGTTGGCAGAGGCCCATTTGATGTATGGATTAGCACGGGGCAATAGCCGTGACGCGGTACGTTTGTATCGAGACAGATTTCCAGAACGAAGGTGTCCCGACAGGAAGACGTTCGAAGCAATTGATCGGCGTCTTAGGGAGCACGGAACATTCCAGCCTATGACTCGTGACTGGGGAAGACCTAGAACGACGAGGACACCTGCAATGGACGAGGCAATTCTTCTTGCAGTTGACGATAACCCTAATGTCAGCGTCAGAGAAGTTGCTGCTGTACAAGGTAACGTTGACCACGTCACAGTATGGAGAGTGCTACGGGAGAACCAGTTGTTTCCGTACCATGTACAGCGTGTGCAGGCACTATAAGCAGCTGATTGGCCTCCACGGATTCACTTCTGCGAATGGTTCATCCAACAATGTGTCAATCCTCATTTCAGTGCAAATGTTCTCTTTACGGATGAGGCTTTATTCCATCGTGATCAAATTGTAAATTTTCACAGTCAACATGTGTGGGGTGAGGAGAATCCGGACGCAGTTGTGCAATCACTTCATCAACACAGATTTTCTGTGAACGTTTGGGCATTGTTGGTGATGTCCTGATTGGGCCCCATGTTCTTCCACCTACGCTCAATGGAGCACGTTATCATGATTTCATACGGTTTACTCTATCTGTGCTGCTAGAACATGTGCTTTTACAATTACGACACAACATGTGGTTCATGCACGATGGAGCTCCTGCACATTTCAATCGAAGTGTTCGTACGCTTCTCAACAACAGATTCGGTGACCCATGGATTGGTAGAGGTGGACCGATTCCGTGGTCTCCACGCTCTACTGACCTCAACCCTCTTGACTTTCATTTATGGGGGGGTTTGAAAGCTCTTGTATACGCAACCTCGGTACCAAATGTAGAGACCCTTCGTGCTCGTATTGTGGACGGCTGTGATACAATACGCCATTCTCCAGGGCTGCATCATCGCATCAGGGATTCCATGCGACGGAGGGTGGATGCATGTATCCTCGCTAACGGAGGACATTTTGAACATTTCCTGTAACAAAGTGTTTGAAGTCACGCTGGTACGTTCTGTTGTTGTGCGTTTCCATTCCATGATTAATGTGATTTGAAGAGAAGTAATAAAATGAGCTCTAACAAGGAAAGTAAGCGTTTCCGGATACATTTACACATAACATATTTTCTTTCTTTGCGTGTGAGGAATGTTTCCTGAAAGTTTGGCCGTATCTTTTTGTAACACCCTGTATACAGACACTGCGTAGTAGCAGCATAGCATTTTTAGAATATTTGCATCCTGTAAGCGTTAAATTCGGCTTATATCCAGGTCAATAGGCGCCTTCACACACATGGGAATTCCTTTAGTGAACTTAGCCTGTACTGAATTGAAAGGTTCTATATTTATATGCTTAGATAAAGAGGAAATACCGGCATTCATAAACTGCTGTAATTGGAATATTGATATACTATTTTTTTTTTCTAATGTTCAACAAATTCATAGTACACTGCTTCTACAAAAGGGCAACAGAGGAGCATTCTTTCTTTGGCCACCGTCTATGTTCATCTCACTTTGCAACATTTGATCTTTTACGCATATGATTGTGTCCAATGAAATTCATTTTAGTACAGCCTCGTCATACACATTAACTACAGTGACCTTATGAATGTACAGTCTGTAGGATTATAGCACAGATCACATTCGTCCATCATGTTATTCATTATACAGCGCATCATTCTGGGCAGATATTCAGACTCATACCGTCACTACTGAAATCTGGCGGCAACGTGTTGTGCGTGTCCCACTACAGTCACAGTTGCAAAGGCACCATCTGGTACCAGCCTACATTATTGGGTTTAGAATCATTTGCATTCACTTTCTGAATGCTTGTGAATATTAGTACTCTTGAGAAATTTACCTGTGGCACTGTGGGTTGCAGTAGTTTCAAGAGCCATGATGGATGCTGTTGGAACAATGATACAGTATAGTTGTACAACGCCAAGTTGGATAAAATTGCAAGATCATCTATAGGTTCCTGCTGTGGCAGTGAGGTCAGTACTATGTGCGTGTCCTTATCCATCAGTTCAGGCGTGTGTTTCACTTCTGGAATAATAAACAGTAAGTGTAATTGAACATGTTATAATTAATAAGAACCACAATAGTAAAAATGAGTGATAAATTACTTATTTTCAAATCCAGCGCTGATTATTCTTATTTTTCTACTTGCTGGCTCTGGCTGGTCACTGCTGAAGCTTCGTCCTTTCCCTATGACGAATAGGCCTGTCTTCACGTGTTTATCCATACTTTGTAAGGCAACCACAATTATACCAAGTTAACACCTGCCTCGAGATGACTGGGTGTTGTTGTGTCGTCTTCATTCATCCCCATTACTGTCGGAGGAAGGCAATAGCAAACCACATCCACTAGGGCCTTGCCTAGTACAGTGGTGAGGATGTGCAAAAAATATTATTGATCCACCAGAGCTGTACGAGATTTTAATTCACGAATCTCATGAACGAGCTTTCTTACACCGACGCAGATATTCTTATTTTTCACTAATGAGGTTTATAATTTACTAACTTGAAAACCACGGCAGCATCTTTGAGTGAACTTAAGGCTTATTGACTATGTTTTTGGGTACTTCTTCAGTACTCGAAAAACGTGTGAGAGATTTGTAAGTACCCGTTTCCCAAGAGAATTTAAGAATAGCTGTTGCTAATCATAGGCTGACAAATTGAAGACCTTTAGTCCTCAGAAGCTCTTCCTGTTGTCTGCAATAATACTTTACCATCAGATGTCCTTAATTTTATTCTGCAAATTAAATGACCTAAAATATATTTAGTGATATACTTTGCCCTTCAGAAGTTGGTAGGTCAAGTTAATATACGTTTGCTAGTGTTCTGATTGCTGTATCTCAGTACAGTGGATTCACAGCATGGAAACATGTTCTTGTAAATAGAATACAAACCAATTCAGCTACCTTGATCTTCGTGTTTTAACAATTCCAAACGAACTTGTGAAAATTAAGTTGACAATAAATAAAGACATTAAATACATGTGGGAGGCTGAATATAACAGTATGTCGCTGAAAACACACTACTTCAACCAGTTTGTGAAAGAATAATGAAATAAGTAATTAAAGATGAGAATTATTTAAATCGTACACTCTTCTTCATTTGAAAAATGTTACCCTATTCGGCTCCAATAGATTTTAGTTAATATTTCAGAAACGTATTTGATGTGATATCTTACAACAGAATGCTTCCATCTCCAGTTGTTTGGTAAGCAAGTTTGGTTAGGCGGCGAAATGCCACCAGTACTGTGTGAGGTTATAGTCCATTCCCGTCATAGTGCACAGAGTGAGGCAAACGTTTCACAATCTATGCTGACTTAATCAGCTGTGGGTGCAGGAATTTATACTTTCAGAAGACAGCCGCATATCTCAAGGAATCCTACTGCAATACCAATAAATTTTTATTCTTCACAGATTTATCAGAGGTCTTTTTTTGGTAAAGAAAATGGTTGTTATTTAATTTATTGATGGTAGCGATTTGTGTAATAAGTTATATTTATTCGTCGGGGCCGGACTTAGTGATAATTCACGAAGCTCATTTTGGCATTATCGAACATATATTGAGGTCACTAATGGAAATTGTAGCGGACAGCTTTAAAAGGAACAGCGTCATTTATGAGTAATTATAAAGAAATGATAATGGTCTTCACACTGCTGACAGAGTTCTGGTTTACAGATATCACACCTGGTGTATGGACTGTGATAAATAACACTGCACAGTTGACAGCGGTTCGACAGAAATTATTGTATGATGCTTTTACTTGTATGTAGTTGATGAGGAACATACGTATGACATGAATGTGTAAAATAATTTCCTCGAGGAAGATATCTTCTTGGAAGGATTGACTGTTGAAGCAGCACGCTCAGGTCTGGATGCGTCTACCCCACTGGAGGGGGGTGGGGTGTCAGAATTGGATTCTTCAGTGCGGCCAGTACGACAGCATCACCCTGGGTGTGCGGGTCATCACGTGGAAAGCAGGAGCAAATCCACTCACCCTCAGAATGGAAATAATTCAAGTATTTCTCTTGTTCAACATACAACTGTGATTCATTGCCCTTGTCAAGTGGGCGTCGAAGCTACGCCACTCGGCACAAACGCGCTGTTGTGTTTGTCCCTTGCGGCTGCAAACCCGGTGCGGCGTGGGTGCAGAGTGATCCTGTATGGGTGAGCGTTCCCAGCCAGCTGCCGGGGCTGCGTTAGTTGCCGCCGATGCAGACTGGCAAGGCTATGGAATGATTTTATTCACTGCTGTTAGAGAAGAGTTTAGTCACTCGATATTCAGCAACTCAGTTATAATGACACATTTCGATCAAACATATCATTAGAGTTTCTGCAAACGTCATGCGGAACACAGAGATGTTTGAATTAAATGCCAAAAAAACAATGAAATGACCGTACCGAAGGAGGTAGAGAGCTTCATACACGCAGTACGAGTAACCAATATCAGAGTACAACTGAGTAAGACAATATGGTGATATGTACGGGTTAACAAATATGGCCACCTTGTGACGTGAATAACAGCACGAGGTGACGCTGAACGCGTTAGAAAATCCAAATAAAGGTTCAAAAACACATAGAACCAAGCATATTATAAAGGGAATTATACAGAAAAAAACACAAAATACACTTTTCACTATATATTAACAACGAAAGAGTTACAATAAAAATAAAATGAAATATAATGTAAAGGACGCGGGTGGGGATGAAACAGATGAAAGCTAGCGGCGCAGCAGACATGTGACCGTTACATAAATAAGGGATATACTCATACACTTTATTTTACAAAATATAGTATCTTATCACGCTGCTCTAATAAAATCTAGTACTGAGGGTTAAAATTAGGAATAGGAAGAGATGGGGAACAGAGGTGCCCATTCACAGCCTTCATTCATTACATATACTCACAGACAGCGAATAACAAGA
The DNA here is from genome assembly GCF_023864345.2 of Schistocerca serialis cubense. Classification (NCBI taxonomy): domain Eukaryota; kingdom Metazoa; phylum Arthropoda; class Insecta; order Orthoptera; family Acrididae; genus Schistocerca; species Schistocerca serialis. The sequence goes on from NC_064642.1 coordinate 736,388,083, forward strand.
TACAGTAGAGAATCAAACATACAGTTTTAGTAATGTACTACTGGGCATTAAAATTGCTACACCAAGAGGAAATGCAGATAAGGTATTCATTGGACAAATATATTATTCTAGAACAGACATTTGATTACATTTTCACGCAATTTGGGTGCGTAGATCCTGAGAAATCAGTACCCAGAACAACCACCTCTGGCCGTAATAACGGCCTTGATACGCCTGGGCATTGAGTCAAACAGAACTTGGATGGCGTGTACAGGTACAGCTGCCTATGCAGCTTCAACACGATACCACAGTTCATCAAGAGTAGTGGCGTATTGTGACGAGCCAGTTGCTCGGCCACCATTGACCATACGTTTCAATTTGTGAGAGATCTGGAGAATGTGCTGGCCAGGGCAGCAGTCGAACATTTTCTGTATCCAGAAAGACCTGTACAGGACCTGCAACATGCGGTGCTGCTTTATCCTGCTGAAATGTAGTGTTTCGCAGGGATCAAATGACGGGTAGAGTCACGGGTCATAACACATCTCAAATGTAACGTCCACTGTGCAAAGTGCAGTCAATGCGAACAAGAGGTGACCGAGACGTGTAACCAATGGCGCCCCATACCATCACGCCAGATGATACGCCAGTATGGCGATGACGAATACACGCTTCCAATGTGTGTTCACCGCGATGTCACCAAACACGGATGCGACCATCATGATGCTGTAAACGGAACCTGGATTTATCGGAAGAAATGACGTTTTGCCATTCGTGCACCCAGGTTCGTCACTGAGTACACCATCGCAGGCGCTCCTATCTGTGATGCTATCCGAGCTGATAGTCCATGCTGCTGCAAACGTCGTCGTACTGTTAGTGTAGATGGTTGTTGTCTTGCAAACGTCCCCATCAGTTGACTCATGCATCGAGACATGGCTGCACGATCCGTTACAACCATGTGGATAAGATGCCTGTCATCTCGACTGCTAGTGATACGAGGCCGTTGGAATCCAGCACGGCGTTCCGTATTACCCTCCTGAACCCACCGATTCCATATTGTGCTAACAGTGATTGGATCTCGACCAACGCGAACAGCAATGTCGCGATACGATAAACCGCAATCGCGATAGGCTACAATTCGACCTTTATCAAAGTCGGAAACCTGATGGTACGCATTTACCTCCTTACACGAGGCATCACAACAACGTTTCACCAGGCAACGCCGCTCAACTGCTGTTTGTGTATGAGAAATCGGTTGGAAACTTTCCTCATGTCAGCACGTTGTAGGTGTCGCCAACGGCGCCAAACTTGTGTGAGTGCCCTGAAAAGCTAATAATTTGTATAAAACAGCATCTTCTTCGTGTCGGTTAAATTTCGCGTCTGTAGCACGACATCTTCGTGGTATAGCAATTTTAATGTCCAGTAGTGTAAATAACAAGAATAAAAACTATAAAGAAAAGGGTATACAACTACAAGGTGGAACTTAGAGAGAAAAACGGTTTACATAAGCAATTATATAATATCAAAATTTGAATGAAGCCAAATTGTTGTCAGTGTGTTGATTGAAATATACCATTGCAAAACGCATGTATATTAACAAAATAATAATAGAATGAAATCCAAACTAGATTTATAAAGGCTGTATACATAGTTAGTGAACGCTAGGTATCAAACTAAGAGAAAAGACAAAAAGGAAGGAAAGTACCAAGTGTTTCAGCCTTCTACTTTTCCCAAAAATTCCCCCTTGCTCCCAAGAGCCACTTCACGAATCCGGATGTCCAAGAGCCTCCACATTCGCGCCAGTGAGAAACACTCGCTCCCTCACCAAATTGTATGGTTTTCTAAAAACCTATAAAGTAAACCACTATCTGAATAATACTAAAGTTAGAGATTAGATATGTGGCTTAAATTAAAGAATATTTCCTCCCGTATCTTCAGGGTCGAAACACGACATTGTACATAAGAAATCATATATATAATTAATTAAACATGATCTAGAGCATACGTGCTTGTAAAAAATAATGAAGAACACATGTTAAAAAATATGAATTATAAGCTTGCCTTTTAAGGCTCAATCGGTTTACGATATTAAATGTTATGTGTCTTTTATATGTAATATTGTCAATTATGGCTAGCAATAAGGATCCTGCTTTCATTTGCTCTGTATCTGTGTAGGATATTATTATCTGAAACTTTTTTTTTTGGGTCATCAGTTTTCTGACTAGCGTGATGTGGACCGCCACGAATTCCTCACCTGTGCCAACCTCTTCATTTCAGAGTAGCACTTGCAACCTATGGACGCAATTACCTGCTGGATGTATTCCAATCTCTGCCGTCCTCTACAGTTACTGCCCTCTACAGATCCCTCTAGTAGGATGGAAGTCATTCCATCATATCTTAACAGATGTCCTGTCATCCTGTTCCTTATCAGTATTTTCCACATATTCCTTTCCTCTCCGATTCTGAGCAGAACCTCCTCATTTTTTTACCTTATCAGTCGAACTAATTTTTAACATTCGTCTGTAGCACCACATCTCAAATGCTTCAATTCTCTTTTGCTCCGCTTTTCCCATGGTCAATGTGTCATTCTGTGCTCCAAACGTACATTCTCAGAAATTCCTTCCTCCAACGAAGGCCTATGTTGATACTTCACATGGCCAGAATGGCCCTTCTGCTACAGCTAGTCTCCTTTTCATGTTCTTCTTGCTTCATCCGTCATTGGCTATTTTGCTGGCCAGGTAGCAGAATTCCTTAATTTCATCTACTTCGTGACCATCAATCCTGATATTCAGTTTCTCGCTATTCTCATTTCTTCTGCTTCTCATTACTTTGCTTTTTCTTCTCTCAATCCATAAACTATACTCATTAGGCTGTTCATTCCATTCAGTATATTTTGTAATTCTTCTTCGTTTTTACTCAAGATAAAAATGTCATTAGCGAATTGTATTACTGATGACCTTTCACTTTGAATTTTAATCCCACTCCTGAGCCTTTCTTATATTTCCAACATTGCTTCTACGATGTACAGAGAAATAGGGGCGAGACTACATCCCTGTCTTGCACCGTTTTTAATCCTAGCACTTCGTTTTTGGTCACCCGCTATTATTATTCACTCTTGACTCTTGTACATATTGTGTATTACCCGTCTCTCCCTATAGCGTAGCCCTATTTTTCTCCGAATTTCGTACATCTTGCACCATATGATATTTTCGAACGCTTTTTCCTGGTCGACAAATCCTATGAACGTGTCTTGAATTTTCTTTAGTCTTAGCTCCATTAACAACCGCAACGTCTTCGCAATTGCGAGGATGATATTTTTCCGGAAGTCAGATGGTATATTTGCAGTCTCATAGACTCTATGCAGCAACGTGAATAATCGTTTTGTTGCCATTACCCTTAATGGTTTTAAAAATTCTGATGAAACGGTATATACCGCTTCTACCTTCTTTTATATTAAATCCTCCAAAGCTCTTTTAAATTTTGATTCCAATATTGGATCCCCTATCTTTTCTAAATGGACTTCTGTTTCTTCTTCTATCACATCAGACAAATCTTCCTCCTCATAGAGCCTTTCAATGTATTTTTTCCACCTATCCGCCCTGCCCTCTGCACTTAACTTTGGAATTCCCTTTGCACTCCTAATGTTGCCACCCTCGCTTTTAATGTCTCCGAAGGTTGTTTTGAGATTCCTGTATGCTGAGTCTCTCCGACCAACAGTACTTTCCTTTTCGATTTCTTCACATTTTTCATGAAGCCATTTCGTCTTAGCTTCCCTGCACTTCCCGTTTATTTCGTTCCTCTGCGAGTTGTATTTCTGTACTCCTGAATTTCCTGGAACATATTTTTACTTCCTCCTTTCATCGAACAACCGAGGTCTTTCTTCTGTTACCCATGGTTTCTTCGCAGTTACCTTCTTTGTACCTACATTTTTCTTTCCAACTTCTGTGATGGCCCTTTTTAGCGATGTCCATTCTTCTTCAACTGTACTGCCTACCGAGCAATTACTTATTGCTGTATCTATAGACTTAGAGAACTTGAAGTGTATCTCGTCGTACCGCAGTACCCACTTCTTTGCGCATTAATTCTTCTGGGTAATGTCTTAAACTTCAGACTACTCTTCATCACTGCTGTATTGTGATCTGAGTCTATATCTGCTCCTGAGTACGCCTTACAATGGAGTGTCTGATTTCGTAATCTCTGTCTGACCTTGATGTAATCTAACTGAAATCTTCCCGTATCTTTCGACCTTTTCCAAGTATACCTCCTCCTCTTGTGAATCTTGGACATAGTATTCACTATTACTTCCTGAAAATAATTACATGTCTCAATTAGTCTTTCTCCTCTCCCTTTCCTTGTCCCAATCCCATTCTGCCGCAACCTCTTCTTCTACCCCTTTCCCCTACAACTGCATTGCAGTCCCACATGACTATTAGTCTTTCGTCTCTCTTCATGTATATTGTCCTTTCAATATCCTCATATATAAATTCAAATTTCAGGTTATTTCTATCTTTCATTACATTTCGAAGATCGAACTGAAAAGGCTTGCCAGGTTCAACAGAACTGAATAAGATATATCCTATACATTTCATTTATCAGGTGACTGGGGAAATATTTCTTAATTGAAATGCTGACTCTCATTTAATACATTTATTTTCTACTCTGATGAAAATATTTTAGAACAACACACATTAGAATTTCTCCTCAGTTACAAAACATGTTTTTGAATGAGCGTTAAACCTCTCATGGGTAGAACAATGACAATAGGAAAACACTACCGGAGAATTTCATCATGGTGTCATAACACAAAAAATACATAAGTGGGTCACACCGTGTTTAGCGGGATAATCATCATTCATTCCTTAAAACTCACGTATCATCATGCATGAATTACACTACTAGAGATTTAAGATAGGCCACTGTTGAAGGTAGAAAACCTCAACCAAAGAAAAGATTCTGGGCAAAATGTTACTAAAAATTTTGTAGATTTTACAATAATTTATATGCCGCTGTCTGTTTCAATTGAAAGCACTATGCAATGAACACAGTTAACTTAAGTTTTAGCATGGCAAAGGGGGTGGGGTGGGGGGGAGGGGGTATCTATTGTTCCATGTCTGCTACTGGCCATGTGGTCGAACATCAACTACAGTAAAAAAGCTAAAAAATACAGTCACTTTTCAATCAAAAATTCATGTTAAGGCATGCAAAATCACTTTTAATATGTATCAGCAAGAAATCGTGCAAGTAGAAACGTAATTATCAGGCAGGCGCACGGTACTGGTTATGCACTGGGTTTATTTTCCAACACCGTGAAAGTAAGAAAGAATAAGAATTTATTCTGGTTTAGTCAGCGAATGCTGTTAGATGACCTGATTAATTTGCTTTGAATGCTGAAAGTTGCTTTGTAGCAACGACTATTAGGCTGTAAAGCATGTGCTACGCTGAGGGCTCAAACACGTGGTCGATCATATAAGATCAAAGAAACTACTTAAAATTCAAAAAATATTTAGGTAAAAACACTGCAGCACACTAATAACGTTTAAATATGTCACTGAAAACAACTGTAAGCATACTCAAAGCTCGAGAACTGACCACTTTATCGGACGTTGTACTATCGGCGCCAAAATGATGTGCGAACTAAACTCACAAAGAAAGTACCAAAAATAATTACATTTCGCGACAGAAATCTATCGATCTACCATCTGATACGCAATCCGCACTCATTGAGATAAAAGTGAAGCTTATAACTCGGGAAATAGCTACATGAACTGATGGTTCCTGTTGCATGCTCACTACCACAAAGCAAAATTTTACAAGCACATTTCCGACAAAACTATTGCAAGTAAATTAAAGCCGTAACCTGTACCGATGAAGATATGTTGAATGCGTACTATGAGCATACCCTGTCGTGAATTTTTACCCATATTACCTCATTTTCATCTCACCAAATCTGCGAGCTGCTGTGCTCCCGCGTTCAGTCCGTCTCATGACTGGCCCCACAGTGCTCTCCACACGCCAAATCCGCCCAACGTTCCTCTTCAAACGCGGTGGTGGGGAGACTCACCTCGTCCCCGCACCAACTTTGTAACCTACCATCGAGCCTGTTCTCATCTTTGCTTGCTGCGCTAGCCTACGTGCCGTTATTCTTGTAATATTGGCAATGACTGATATTCCCTTAAACTGTTCCCTTTGGTCCATGCCCCCGCTACATTTGACTTCCATTCATCCCCATGCACACTCATACAGGATGGAATAAGTAGTATACATACAAACGGCGTGCGACCTCTTTGTGAAATGATAAAAAGAAATAATCAAATGCTTCAAATATTCCTTTCACCCAGCGAAGTATTGAAACCGCTAGCAATCAAAGAAAAACTTATATCGCGATATAGAAAACATAATCACGTCATACTGTAAACTGAGGCAAAATGAAAGTAACGCCTTAGTCTAAACTGTTCAGTGCCCATGTTTCACTTCCATACATGGCTACACTTCATACAAATACTTTCAGAAAAGGCTTCCTGACACCTAAATATATACTCGATGTTAACAAATTTCTCTTCTTGAGAAACACTTTCCTTGCCATAGCCAGTTTACATTTTGTACCGTCTCTACGTCTACCATCATGTTATTTTGCTCCCCAAATGGCAAAACTCATTTACCACTTTAAGTGTCTCATTTTCTAATTCAATACTCTCAGTATCACCTGATTTAATTCGATTACATTCCATTATCCTTATTCTGCTATTGTCGATGTACATCTCATATCCTCCTTTAAACACACTTTCCATTCCACTCAGCTGCTCGTCCAGGTCCTTTGCTGTCTCTGACAGAATTACAATATCGTCAGCAAACCTCAAGACGTTGTAATTCTGTCGGAGACAACAAAAGGCCAGGACGAGCAGCTGAACGGAATGGACAGTGTCTTAAAAGGTGGATATAAGATGAACAGGAACGAGAAACTGAAATTGGAACGTGGTACTCAGATGGCCTATTCGCAGTAAAAATAAATAAATAAAAAATAAAATTATTTAAATTACCTATTGAAAACCCCTCGTATATCTGTCCTCTGATAGACTTGTTCCTCGTGAGAATCCACCATCTGAGTATAATCTGAGGGTCGAGCAGGGATTGGCTGGTGGATTGTAACAACGTTTACTGCAGGAATTACCCACAACCATACTTGTACTTTGATCCTGTAGTGCACGGAACAGTAGGACATGAACTGAAAATCACGACGTAAGATAAAGAGTAAAACATAATATTAAAACTACGAGTACATTCCTTGTGGACGACACATAATACTATGCACACGAGCTGAAAACACGATTGTGGTGCGAAAAGGAAGAGTAATCTGTGATAGTCGGCTGTACTTCTCAATTATGTGACACAGTCTGGAGAAATGGCTAGTAGCATACTACTGATGTGTTGCGCAAACAGAAATTACAAGAACCTTTATTCGACTCACAGTCGAGCTAAACTAATCTCCAGCAACATGGTTCATTACACAAAACAGGTGGAAGAAATCAAACAGTTAATAATTTATAGGGATACAATAAGCAAGCCCTTTCCACGGAACAGTAAAAATAGGAGGGGTACCAACGCATTCACATGCCGACTTGGGCACCATCCATGTTCGTAGCTGGAAAGAATACTTATTTTCGTTACAGATCCCACCGCACACGTATAGCGGGATCACCCCTTTGCACAGTCAGTTTATTCATTAGGATTTAATAAGAATGGCAACGTTACAATTAAGCTATTAGTAAAAGAAAGGAGGTGAAACAATCTCAGTACTTATTCATATGAATAACACTTACACAGCAATAAGATTTGTTAGCACTGTTTTCACTAAACACATGAAAACATCATCATTTTTACAATACCTCAGTCATACAAGCGGGGGCAGAAGGACACGGAGCCGGCCGCGGTGGTCTCGCGGTTCTAGGCGCGCAGTCCGGAACCGTGCGACTGCTACGATCGCAGGTTCGAATCCTGCCTCGGGCATGGATGTGTGTGATGTCCTTAGGTTAGTTAGGTTTAAGTAGTTCTAAGTTCTAGGGGACTGATGACCACAGCAGTTGAGTCCCATAGTGCTCAGAGCCATTTTTTAGAAGGACACGGAAACAAAAGGATTCTTGGATGCATACCTACCTAACGCAGTTTTCGGGGAAGTGACTCCTATTATAGTGCTATGAGAATATTTCAAACGTGCAAGAGAAGCAGGGTCACATTACAGGGATCACTTTGGCTAAGAACCCGCATATATGCGTCCACGTTGTTCGATTTGCAAAGAATCGCCAGTGAAATTCTGTCAGTTTTACCAGCAATCGATCGGGAATGACTTAAAAATTTTATTGAAACGAAACTGAGGAAAAATCAGAACACTTTAGAGGCATATCCAAAAGTCGCACGACATTCAGAGGCCTACCTAGTACCACGCACGTTCACTGACAAAGAGACCCCGATATCGACTGGTAAATTACACACACTAACTGACGGGAATAATATTGGATCAGGATCTAATGAATTTAAGTTAAAAAGAAAACACGTGGGCATTTGTTAAACACAAAGAGCTGCATGGAAATCTGACTGGTGTCACGTCAATAAACCACAAAGAAGGCGGACTTCAAGACGACAATTACGTTCGCTAACTGTCGAAAATGTTAGAGAACAGTATTGAAGCAGTTCATACTAAAGAAGAAACGCAGTGGAGATGTATTTGTCACTATGAGCTACATAGAGCACCACCTTGTACCTCATGCAATCAACCACAAAGAAAAGCTGACCTAATTACAGAAATTGCATTCTCGAACCTTCAGTAATGCTGGAAAACGTTGTTTAAACAGATATGTCAACGATTAAACGCTGCAAGAATCTTTTTGAAGCAACAAGACATGAGAAACGTAGCCACTCGTGGTCGAAATGACAGAGGGACATCGTCCAATTTAGGGTACTAAAATTACGGACATCTTCTACTTTAAGGTACTAAAATTAGGAAACCACGGAAATCACATAAAGTATAATTTAGCAAATCTGAACTCAGAAGACAGTGGAAAATCATCGGTTACACCTAACTGGCCTCGATATTCTAAGAGCCCTCGAGACTACTGGCCGGTCATAGCGCAGAAGAAAAATGTGAATTGGCCCCTCTTGGTCCGGCCGTCCCTAAGGCCGATGTGTGCGTTCTTCCTCATGGTGCTTTTTTCCCCACACGAGCTTCTCCCCAAAACTCACGAAATTTTCATGATCATTAAGAAATGGTTCCTAGACAATTGTCTGTCAGTAAACATTAAAAAAATATTATGTGCTGTTCAGAACTTGTAAAAGATTTCCTCAACATGTATGACAAAATATGACGACAAGCAGATAGAAGAAGGTGACAGAGTTAAATTCTTGGGATTATAGTTTGATAACAATTTAACTTGGAGGAGAATGCCACAGATCCGCTGAAGCGACTAAAAATTAATATTTGTTGTACGAATGTTGTCAGATGATATAAAAGTTAAATTGCTAGCGTACAATGGTTACTTTCATCCCAAAATGTCATGCGGGATTATTTTATGGGGTATCTCGTCAAGACAAGCTAAAGTTTTCCCCAGCTCAAAATCAAGCGATACGAATTATTTGTTATGAGAACTCTAGTAGCCGGCCGCGATGGCCGAGCGGTTCTAGGCACTTCAGTCCGGAACCGCGTGACTGCTGCGGTTACAGGTTCGAATCCTGCCTCGGGCATGGATGTGTGTGATGTCCTGAGGTTAGTTAAGTTTAAGTAGTTCCATGTTCTAGGCGACTGATGACCTCAGATGTTGAGTCTCACAGTGCTCAGAGCCCTTTTGAACCATTTTTTGAACTCAGGCACGTCCTGCTGAGGACTATTTAAGGAACTGGGGATACTGCTTACTGCTTCAAATATATTTATTCCTTAAATAAATTTGTCATTAGAAATATACCTTTTTTTCAAACCAACAATTCAGTTCATGGAATCAATACCACAAATAAGAATAACTTTCATGAAGATTTAAAGTCACTCATTTTGGATCAAAAATACGTCCATTACTCAGCCATAAACATTTTCAGTAACTTTTCCAGTTACAGTAATTCATCTGTTTTCTTCAGCATTAGGAACTCGGATCCGTAAAGTGCTTCTGGTTTACTTACTGTTGCGTAGTGCTTAATTTTTACCTGTAATGCTATTGATCTTTTATTACATCAGTTGTGGGTGAGTTTGTATGCTAATTCAATTTTCTTCCATCTTTTCTTCCTTGTGGTGTTATGTAACCAATTTTATTGTATCCAGTGTCCAAAATACTTAAACTTGTCTACTCTTTTGATGTTTCCGTGTTGTGTTTGCATGTATTTTTCTCAGTTATGTTTATATAAAATGTATTTGGTTTTTTAATATGATACTAGTAATCCGATTTTAGCTGCAGTTTCGTGAAGTGTTTGTATCAATATCTTTATATCTGTTTTGTCCTTAAAATTACTTCATTATCGTCAGCAAAGAGAGAAATTTCACCTGAAATCTTCCTCTTCCTTGTCCTATATGGATTCTTTCGATGTTTTTCTCTTGTCGTTCTTTGTCCCACTCTCTCATGACCTTGTCTAAGAGCAGATTGAAGAGATTCGGTAAGAGCCCATGGCCCTGCCGATCACCTGTGTTACTTCTTAAGGGTTCAGATATTCCTGCTAGAAATTTAATTTTAGAAGTTGTGTCTGTAAGTGTCTGTTCGACTAATTGTCTAGGGTTTTGTCATACTTGCTTCTTCCAGTCTTAGGAAGAGCCCCCCTTTTGATCTCCGTAAGTGGACTGCCATGAGGGGGTGACCATGAGAAAAAGATTCAATCATCGACGAAAGGATAACGCTCTACTATACGAAGCGTGAAATGTCAGAATCTTGAACGTGGTAGGGAAACTTGAAAATCTGATAAGAGAAATGCAAAGGCTCAACCTAGATATAGAAGAGGCCAGTTAATTGAAACAGATGGAAGACAAGGACACCTTGTCACATGAATATAGGGTAATATCAACAGCAGCATAAAATGGCATAATGGGAGTAGGATTCGTTATGAACAGTAAGGTAGGGCAGACGGTGTGTTACCGCGAGCAGTTCAGTGATAGGGTTGTTCTTATGAGAGTCGACAACGATAGTTCAGGTATACATACCGACGTCGCTATCTGAAGACCTTGAAACGTCCCCTTTGAACAACTATACAGGACTGTCCTTAAAATGACACACAATATTTTGTTAGCGCAACGAAATCTGACTTTCAAAATTCCCTACAAAAGAATGGCCCTGACTAACATTAAACTATACCTTTCACAAATCACTTACCTCACAAAAATCTTCGCTGCTCAAGCTACTGCAATACAGCGAGCGCCACTACTGCCAGCTAAATAAAAGATTCAAACTATGGAAGGCACTAACTACTGATAGGGATAGTTAGCAAATGAAAGATATTAATAGAGAACAAACAATGTATTTACCTTGATATCATCATATATAAATATAGCAGTTCATGACAAATTTCAAAACTCCGCCATCTCTCTCCCCACATCCACCACTGCTGGCGGCTCACCTCCAACTGCGCAACGCTACGCGCTGTTCACAGCTAGCTGCCTAACACTACAATGGCGAGTATTACAACAATGCAAAGCAGCCACAGACTGCACACAGCACAGCCAGTGATTTTCATACAGAGGTGGCGTTACCAATAAAAAAACCTAAACAGCCTACTTACATAGAGAAAACATAAACAGCCTCCTTACATAGAGAAAACATGAACAGCCTACTTACAACCTTAGAGTATAATTCTCTAAGGTAATGCGAGTAGATGGTCACACAGGTTCAATAGTAACAACATAAATTAAAAGTATATAAAGGACCAGCATACAGCCAGCAAGCAGTCATATAGCAAGACAAGAAGAGAAAGAAGCTTTCGAAATGTGGTGCTACAGAAGAATGTTGAAGGTTAAATGGGTAGATCACGTAACCAATGAGGAGGTACTGAATAAAATTTGGGAGAAGAGGAATTTGTGTCAGACTTGACTAGAAGTAGGGATCGGTTGCTAGGACGCGTTCTGAGGCATCAAGAGATCACCAATTTAGCACTGGAGGAATGTGTGGAGGGTAAATATAGTAGTCGGAGACCAAGAAATGAATACAGTGAAGACATTCAGAAGGATGTAAGTTGCAGTAGTTATTCGTAGATGAAGAGGCTTGCACAGGATAGAGTAGCACGAAGAGCTGCATCAAACCAGTCTCTCGAATGAAGGCCACAACAACAACATTCCTGTACTTTTCTTTTCTTCCAGTATGCTTTCATCTGTTTACTATGTTTCTTCCACCTGTCTTCAGACCATTACGAACCAGTCTTTTTAGCCACCCTGCCTTGGAAGCCTTCTATTTTCAATTCTTTTTCCCGGGAGGCTTCTCTGTTGTTTACATCTTCTGTTTTTCTGTTGTTCCTTTCTAAATCTTGTATTTTACTTCGTTGAGCCAGCTTGTTGTGAACTTCTTACCCCACTAACATTTCAAAATCTTATTAGTTAATCTACTGTGTTTGCATTCGAAATAAACGGACAAAAACATGTGTCTTCTCTGTTTCATTACGTTTCAAATATTTCCTGTATTTTGGTATATTTCAGCATTACTACGTAATTTCCAACCATATGCTGTGTTTTGTGATCCTAATATTTTCCTTATAATTCACCTCTGTAGTACTAATTTTTCTAAATTATAATTGAATGCAAGGCATTCGCTTGGGTTTAGTCATACCGGCTTCACTACTGTTTTGTAATGCATTATTTGCGCATTTTTGTAGAGGTCTTTGGTGATACCATATGCTGTCCCCATTTTATGCAACCTTTCCTCTATTGCAGATTTTTCCAAAGCATTTTCTTGGATTATCTTCCCTAGATGTCTGAATTTTCTTACACCTTCTATTTGGCCAATATCTAGTTTCAGGAATTTTGGAGTGTCCTTAAAGTTTCCTACAAGTTTTGTTTTTTCCTAAGTCAGTTCCTGTGGCTATTTCTTACAGGAAATTTATTCGTGTCATATTTTCGGGAAGATGCCACATTTTCGGGAAGTATAGCAAAACCATCTGCAAAATAAAGACAGTTGATTTCAATCTTTTTGCTTCCTCTTCCAAACCTTACAGGCGAGATGTTACGTTCAGTAAGGTTTTCGTTCCAAATTCTTACTATTTGCCCTAACACACTATTAAAAAGAATTGGAGATAGGCCGTCACCATGTCGTACACCTGTTTTTACTGTGCGGGAAATTTCTTACATAAATTTTTACTTTACGGAATTTGTCTGTAAGTGTTTCTTGCGGATCAGGTTTGCCACTTTTTTCTTTTCCTTTTCTTTTCATCGGCCAGTTTACGTTGAGAAAAGGGGAATTTGTTGTGATGCATCTTGAAATATTCCCGCTTTACCCCCAATAGTTTCACGATGTTACGATAGGTGTCGGCGCTATAAGTGGCCTTCAAAATGGCGTCTGTAACGAAGGTGCGTTCCAAGTAGAGAGCTGTCATTGTGCTTCTTTTCCTGGAGAACCAGATCATCGCAAACATTCATAGGTGCTTGCAGACTGTCAATGGAGACTGTCAAAAAACAAAAGCACGGCGAGGCTTCTGTCTTCGTCGCAACAAGGTCGCACAAACCTGCTCGATTTCCCGCATGCCGACCGTCAGCACACCTGTGACTCCTGCAATGTTGGGACTTGCGCACACTCCAGTTCGAAATGGTCGACGCATCAGAATCAGACACTCGCTGCTCAACTGGACTCTCTGTTGGTCGTGCCCGACATACTTGTCCAACAGTTGGGGTACTGAATGGTGTAGCGTACCAGCTGGGATCCACGTCGCGTAAAAGAAGACCATAAAGAGCAACGAAGGACATCTGTGCAGAATTTCTTGTGCGTTACAAGGCTGATCGCCAAAACTTTTGTTGAACATCGTCACAGGTGATGAAACATCGGTTAATCACTTAGGACTGGAAACAAAATAGCGACCTATGGAGGGAAGCTGCATCATCTCTCCTCCAAGGGAAAAGTTGCAAGTCGTAACCGTGGCCGCTAAAGTCGTGGCGACGGTTTTCTGGGTCTCTAAAGCAGTTATTCTGTTTCACCCATGGTGCAACGATCAACTCTCAAATGGTACTGTGCTACCGTCAGCAAGTTGAGAAAACGACTTGAGCGTGTTCGTCGTCACAAAAATACTAAGGAACATGTCCTCCTCCACAAAAATGCAAGACCTCACAAAAGTCTGCGTGCCAGAAAGAAGCTCACAAAACTTCATTTGACCGTTGTTGCTCATCCACCTATAGGCCACGTCTCTCACCTTCCGACTTATCTCTGGTGCAATGAAGGATGCAGGTGACTGAAGCACCACAGTATTGGCCCCGACGTCGATCAGTAGAGTGGTACCATGCGGGCATACATTCCCTCCCAATAAGGCGACGCAGGGTCGCCACATTGGTCGAAGATTATGCTGAAAAATAGAGTTTTGCAGCCGGAAGAGTGGCGAATAATACAGTGTATTGTAATCCCGAATAGAGCCAACCTCCTTCCAGAAGAAGATATGTTGCATTACTTATTGCCTGCTCCTCGTTTATACGTTGTTAGCTAAACATGCTGTGCGCAGACTTGTAGTCTTCATGCTGACCCGCAATGTCAAGTTTCTTTTAATTAATTAATGTGCCAAATCTCTGTTTGTCAAGACTACTTACAAGTTGTTACCTGTAATGGACCAATAGACGAAACTCTTTCTATAAATAATGTCACGAATGACCTCGACTGCCACCACAACCGAATACTTGGCGTCGCTGCCTTTCTTCTGAGGTACGCATACCGGCCGCTGTGGTCGAGCGGTTCTAGACGCTTCAGTGCGGAAGCGTGCTGCTGCTACAGTCGCAGGTTCGAATCCTGCATCGGGCATGGGTGTGTGTGATGTGTAGGTTAGTTAGGTTTAAGTAGTTCTAAGCCTGGGGGATTGATGACCTCAGATGTTGAGTCCCATAGTGCTTAAGATCCATTCGAACCATTTTTTGAGGTACGCATTTATGGAACGAGGTCCACTCATCTCTTGTGACGCCTAATGGCGAGCTACTTGAATGTAAAAGCAGCGACACATCGACATTCATCTACTGCCAGTGATGAATGGTTGTATTGTGAACAGCCCGATCATGTGTCCCATTGTCATAGATGGTTCGTCGTACAGCCGCCGTCTGACTAAAAACATAATGATAATATTCATTTTCATTACAGACCCTAATGATCAGGCCTAAGGCCTAATCTATGAGGTGTTTTTATTTAAAAGGGAGATTCGCCATCACACCCCATTCAGATTTAGTGGTGAGATGCCCCATTGGACAGCCCGTCAAAAACCGAACACAGATCAAGCATAAAAATAGGAAGAAGGCGTACTGAACTGTGATACATTTAAAAAAAGTAGTCAAATGCTTTTTATTCCAGTCTTTGATCACAATATGAATTCTTTAGACGATGGCCGGTTTCAGTCCGTAACGACCATCCTCAGATCCTTTTTACAAAGAGATAAGGCCATATTGGCATCGTTAAAACATATAAATACAATCAGCATATATGTTTTGACGATGCCATTATGGCCTTATCACTTTAGGACATGGTGTAAAAAAGATCTGAGGATGGTCATTACGGACAGAAACCGGTCATCGTCTAAAGAATTCATATTGTGATCAAAGACTGGAATAAAAAACTTTTGACAGTATTGGATCACTGTTTGTATACGCGAGCATGTCACAGTTGGTGAAAAAAAAATTGTTACAGATATCTCACGACCTATCATCCTTCGTCTTTGATACCAGATCCCAGTAGATGAAGATGAAATACAGTACCAGTATGTCAGCATGTGTGGACTGCGCAAGTGGAACAGCAGCACGCCTTCCGGTGGTTAGTGTTTAACGTCCCGTCGACAACGAGGTCATTAGAGACGGAGCGCAAGCTCGCGTTAGGGAAGGATTGGGAAGGAAATCGGCGGTGCCCTTTCAAAGGAACCATCCCGGCATTTGCCTGAAACGATTTAGGGAAATCACGGCAAACCTAAATCAGGATGGCCAGAGACGGGATTGAACCGTCGTCCTCCCGAATGCGAGTCCAGTGTGCTAACCACTGCGCCACCTCGCTCGGTTCACGCCTTCCGGTCTGCGGGCGCAGTAAACGTGTCAGCAGGTGACAGCTGGCAGCTGCCTGAGGCACGACTCGACGCGCTGGCTGGCTGTTCGCACTGCCCGCTCTGATTTCCGCGCCCCTGGCCTGCAGTACGCCCCCCCCCCCCTCTAGCCCCTCCGTCACCATCACAATCAGGCGCCATTCTGCGCGACGCCAAACTATGTGACCCGGCAGCTGCCTCGCCGGCCCGGCCGGTAACTGGTCTGGAGCCGCCCTAAATCACAGCCACAGCACTGGCTGCCCGCTGCTCGCCTGCTGTCGGTCATTGAGGCGCTGTCTCCCTTTCGCTCGCTCGCCTTTCACCGGTGTGCGGACATTTGCCACGACGGACATTTGCCACGATTTTACCTGCTTCGAAGGGTTGGGTCCCTTGTCTGCTCCCCCTCCTCCTCCTCCTCCTCCTCCTCCTCCTCCCCAACGCTTACTGAGCCTTTCCGCTGGTTTACTTAACACAGAACCAGGCTGTCTTTCGATTTTCCGCCCCATGTCTAGAGAGAGTTTTTTCGTTGTGGAAACTATTAAGTGAATCTCGAATTGAAATTCTCACCAAATTCCGAGCCTCATTAAAACTTCGCCAATCTTGGAGATTTTGCGTTCGTCTACATTATACGTGCCTTTTTCGGTGCTCCTGCAGCAGCTTTCTGTCGTGTTTTGTGTACCATGGGGGATCAGTTCCGTCTCTTATTAATTTATTTAGTATGAATCTCTCGAGTGCTGTTAATACTAATTCTTTGAAGTTAAGCCACATGTGGTCTTCTGTTACATAGTTTAGAAGGATTGGAGGCTGTTTCTTAGAAAGACGTTGACCGAATTTTTAGTTGCTTTTATAAATAGATATATTTCGCGTTTAGTTTTGTTGAATTTCTTTGTTACGGAATTGAGCCTCGCTACAACTGTGTGTTCACTAATCCCTGTACCCGTCGTGATGCTCAGGATGATTTGTGGCTAAGAGGTCAAGTGTATTTTCGTAACCATTTACAATTTGAATGGCCTTGTGAACTAATTCTTCAAAATAATTTTAAAAGAAGCATTTAGAACAATTACGGAACTTGTTTTCTATGTACAATAGGGTCTGAAAATGTATTTTTGTCAACATACGGAAGGTAGATTGAAGTCACTGCCAACTATAATTGTCTGAGGAGGGTACCTATTTGTGATGAGACCTCTGCCCATACTAAGTCACAGGAAGTACCTGCTTCATTGTCGCTTGTGAGCTGTAACACACTTTACATTATTTTTTCGTAAGTTGTGCTTCTTGTTTCTGTTTTAGCGCAGATCATTACAATAACGGCTTTTCCCTGCAAAACCTAGGGTGCTTTCTCTGTGACCCTGTAAATACCAGACGTAAACAATGTCGAACAACAACGTACGTTACAAGCATAGCTTTCTGTATTACTTCATTTCCTGATTTCTAACAATTTAAAATTGAACGTCGACTTTATATGACATGTCAATCATAGATGTTCTTATCTCTATTTAGTGAACGTATTTTCAATCATGTTTTCAACTTTGTCCGGCTACAGTTTATTAACTAATGTTTCGCCGCAAGGGATATCGCATTTTAGAGAGTAAATTAATATGGAGTATGTCGTTTCTCTTTTCAAACATTCACATACCCATTTCTTCTTTCCTTGATGTCTTTTGGGCATGTAGTTGTAGTAATTAAAGTAAGCACAAATGCAGTGATTAAAAAAGAAATGATTAGCGTACATTCGCATTCTCTTTACATCGTTCCTTTCTTGTTGTTGCCATGACGATGAACTGTTTCTATCGCAATCAGTAAGCGGGAAACGAAGCTGCTGTACAGACAGAGGGATCCATACTTATACTTGGCAGAACTAATTACAAACTGACATAATCGTCGATTTTGGCTTCGTTTCCCAAAAGTTCTAAATATTTCGATTTCGGAAATGAAGCTCTGTATTTGGCGAAGATATCGAAGAAGAAGGTCCCTTACGTAGTGGTTGTATCGAGTAAGATGTGGAAACGGCGGTTTAAAAGCGGACAGCAGTAGTACGAGGAAGGGCGTCCCTTACCTGAGGGGTCGCTACCTGGTGAAGGGGCAAGTGTGGCAAATGCCCGGCATTCTTTTCACCTCTCCGCCACCCTCTCCCCCCCATCACCATACTCCATCCCCAACCTCCACCCCCTCGCTGTCCACGCATGATTTCCACCTAGAGGCTGTACGATGTATAGTCACCAGGACAGTGCTCTGGTATTCTGGACAGGACAAACAAGTGATTTTCCGACAAGGGCGTATCGGCCGCCCTCCGGAGTTATTCTTCACGCTCTTTTGGCGTTCGCAGTCACTTCACCAGGAACATAGGAATAACCTGAAGAATATACCAGCAGATGCTGCGAAAGGCCTAGCGCGCAGAACAAACTGAGGAGGAACATGACTCGCCTGGTAAGCACACTGGAATCGCATTCGGGAGGACGACGTATCAATCCCGCGCTCGACCATCTTCATTTAGGTTTTCCGCGATTTCCCAAAAATCGCTCCAGGCAGATGCCGGGATGGTTCCTTTGATAGGGCACGGCCGACTTCCTTCCCCATCCTTCCCTAACCCGATGAGACCGATGACCTCGCTGTCTGGTGTCCTCCCACAAAGAACCCCATGACTCGCCTTAAGAAAGTCAATGACAATGGCCACTAAATCCTTGCAGACCCACATAAAACGTTTTTCTATTGTTTTCGCCAGTTACTTCAGAACGAATGACACGATGAATCTTCTAATAAGCCAACAGCTTTACATTCCATATAGGACTATACGATACACAGTATCGAGTATTCTCTTATTAGATGACTGCGTTTCACATTTATTATTCGTCATTTAACTCTGATAACCACGGTACTTCTGTATGTCCCACTACGGCAAGGAAGGAAGAATGAATTGATTGTTGGTGTTAATAACGATCATCCTCCTTTACCTCCTCTGCATTACTGCAGATGACGTGACACTGAGCACACTTGTTCTGTTCATGCAGTACACGTGAGGCGCAGAAAACAGCACGCAGGTCGTAGGTTCTGTATCTTGAGGCTGAAACTGACTTTTAGCGAGGTCCTGTTCTGAAATAATGTATCACTTCTTTGGGATGCCACTCGCGTATTTTGATATAGCCACACGAGAAGACTACATGATCTTAATACAAGACCTTCTGATACAGCAAAGTACATGATCAAACACAATGTTGATGAAAATGTATATTTACACTCCTTGTGGCACGTGTCTGTGCCTCATGACTACCGGAGTGAATCTTTTAAAACTGGATACTGGCAAACACATGCTGCAACAGACAACATGTGTGTTCTTCTCGACTGCCTAATCCAGAGTGACGAACAGGAACTTAAATGAAATTGGAAACACATCCTACGACAGACAACGTGTCTGTTCTTCTCGACTGCCTAATCCAGACTGACGAACAGCCCGAAACACTTCGCGCGCCATACCAGAAAAGACGTGACCGGAAAGCTTCCGAAATGCTTCGTCTGCAATTTCGTCAGTCTTTTGTTTTTGATTTAAATTGCTTTTAATAATTCTAAAATGTCTGATTGATAGTAAGCTGTTGAGAGATATTTATATTAAAAAAATGAAGTCATTCCAATGAGTAGTTAAACTAATAATAAAAACTATAACGTTTTGGCGCCCTTGGCTCTGAGCACTATGGGACTCAACTGCTGAGGTCATTAGTCCCCTAGAACTTAGAACTAGTTAAACCTAACTAACCTAAGGACATCACAAACATCCATGCCCGAGGCAGGATTCGAACCTGCGACCGTAGCGGTCTTGCGGTTCCAGACTGCAGCGCCTTTAACCGCACGGCCACTTCGGCCGGCTTGGCGCCCTTGCTCCGAACACAGCAGCCAATCACAGAGCAGTAGCATTATGAAGGCGGTCTTTCTCACGGGAATGGTGCCGAATCTAACATCTGTCACAGGTACCTCACACAACATTTCGTCATCTATATACTTCTTGCATGTCCACTGCTCTGGGAACAGCTTCTTGGAGCCTAATATGGTGGCTGACTATGTCAGAAATATTACATCACTTCGTCCTCGTCCTCAACAGCGCATTGTGAACAGGAAACAATAGCTTGTTACTAAGATGCAATAAATTTCTCGTTATGGCATTAATAGGTCACCTGTCTTTGAGTGTATCTCAGTCATTTGAGCTCATCGATGATAGGGTATCGTTCAGAGATCGCGGTGCCACACCGAAGTTGGCAACACATTTTGGTACCAAAGATGTCATCGAGGTCTCGCTGCAGTCCTCACCGACGTATGGCAGACTCTTCTGAAGGCCACGATTGCCCTCTCAGAACAGCAGCGCCCTCACACTGGAGGTCAATATAGAGCAGAGCATAGAATCGATCTGTATGACCTCAGCTGAAGCAGTCAGCATCTTCGAGTAGGACGTAAGTCTTTCATAGTTTCAGATAGACTTGTGCTTTCTCGAATGGTGAACACTGTACTTCAAGAGAACTGATTTTTTTTTTTACTAAGTGCTTCAGGTGATGCTTGCTTAGTCAGTGATAGCTGTAGTTATAAAGCGCTAATGTGGCATAGAACTGAGTTATATAAAACTTTTTATCATTTATGTAATAAAATGAAATAATATTTCATCAGTTCTAGTTCCTGTGTGCCATTTCACAGAGCAATCAGAGAATTCAGAGTTACGGCCAGGCGGCGATACTTTCGTCTGGTCATAGCAGATGGAACGTGATTTCTGGTACTCGCTTTTACAAAGACGGAGAAATATTTATAAAGAAGCACAGAAGGTGGATTTTATAAAAGCTTTTTTCGCTATTTTCTGAAAGAAATTTGATATTAAAGGAACTGGTGATTCTGATCTGCCTGTTTGTGAAAATCTACGGCGTTGTTGTTACTTCGAGCTCATTGTAATCTATACAGGGTGCTTCAAAAAGGACTTCACAACTTTAAAATTTTATTGAAAGGAGATACAGACCTGGCTTTTGTAGGGAAACTCATCAATTTCTTTTACCTTGAACTAAAGATGTTGTATGTGGCTTCCGTTGGTTATCCTGCACGTATCCCATCCGAAACTTTCTGGCAAATTAAAACTGTGTGCGGACCGAGACTCGAACTCGGGACCTTTGTCTTCTGCGGGCAAACATGCCCGCGAAAGGAAAAGGTCCCGAGTTAGAGTCTCGGTCCGGCGGACAGTTTTAATCTGCCAGAAAGTTTCAAATCAGCGCACACTCCGCTGCAGAGTGAAAATCTCATTCTGGCTCCCATACGAAGTCACTTTTTTCTCAAACTCGCTGTAGCACTGCAGGCGCAACTTGCACAGTAGCGGCGTAAATTCTTGCTCTAAGTTCATGTAGAGAAGCAGGCACAGGAGGTACGAGCACGATATCCCTGATGAATCCCCATAAAAAAAAAATCGAGTGGTGTCAGGCCTATCGAACGTGGGGGCCATACAATTAGCGTATCACAGCCAAACCGTTGATCTGAAAAGCGGTCGGCCGGCCGATGCCGAGCGGTTCTATGAGCTACAGTCTGGAACCACGCGACCGCGACGGTCGCAGGTTCGAATTCTGCTTCGGGTATGGATGTGTGTGATGTCCTTAGGTTAGTTAGATGTAATTAGCTCTGAGTTCTAGGGGACTGATGACCTCAGATGTTTAAGTCCCATAGTGCTCAGAGCCATTTAAACCATTTTTGAAAAGCGGTCACAGAGAAAATCCCGGACGTCATCCAGGTAGTGGGGTGGTGCACTATCTTGCCAAACAGTCGTATGTAGGATTTATAGTTCGCGAGATGCTCCCGGGATCGACTTCATGGGGCTGTTGGCAAAACGTTATCTCACTCGCTCAACGACGTCGTCAGATCTGCATAGTCGACCTGATGATTTCCCATATCTACCGAGCACCCTGTTTCGACAAAACATTTATGCGACCTATAAATTGTTCGCCTACTAGGAAGATATTTAGCGTACTTGGTACCGAAACTACGCTGAACTGTTGTCGCCGACTTCGATTCTTCAAACAGAAATACACAGCTAGCACGCTCCAGTGAAGGCACCCATCTTCAACGCAACTGCCGCTAGAGCTCCTTACGATACGATTCGGAACTAGCGATCTATGGGAGAAAAAATTTGATGCATTTCCCTACAAATTGACACTACATTCACATCAGTAGGTACTATGAATTAATTTATATGAATTTTGAAAATTGTAAAGTCTTTTTTGAAACACCCTACATTGTTGTCTCTTTTGACTGTCACCAGTTCAGAAAAAAAGCCATAGTTCCCATTTGTTTTGAAATACGACTTCTGAAGACAGTTGGGAGGATTCCGGATGGAAAATTGTATTACAATTTTGCTCTTTCTTCCTTCCCTTCATCCTTCCCTCACAGGTCAACCAAGGACGATTGATAACGACCTTTTTGCGAGCTTGCATTATCTCAATAGATTTATCCGTGCGACCCCTGTGGTCATTTAACGCAGGTCAAGTTCGTGCTGTTTCTCTTACTCGCACAAGCTCGTGGCGTACTCTTTGAAGAATGAAAATATAGCTGCCCTTTTCAGGTTTTCCCTCACAGCCGCGGGCTCGCAGGCGAAATGCGCCCTGGCCACGCCCGCTGACTAAACACACAAACAAAGGGTCAGCATGAGAAATACGTAAACGCGCAAACAAATAAACACACACACACACACCCTTACCTCTTTTCTGAATTCACACAACCGCGATATTACTCATCGCCTCCCAGAGTCCCACATATCGACTGTTGATATAACAGTGCCCTGCTGGATCGTCAGTGCTCACACAAGAAGTGTGTATAAACATATATTAATATCGCAATCGAATTAGTTCGAAATTTGCCTCCAACACCAGTTTAAGATGGTAAAACTTAATTAATGTGTCCACATAACAAGCTAACATTAAAGAATCTAATTAGACGTCCAAGAAAGGTGTGGTGTCACCGCCAGACACCACACTTGCTAGGTGGTAGCTTTAAATCGGCCGCGGTCCATTAGTACATGTCGGACCCGCGTGTCGCCACTGTGTGATCGTAGACCGAGCGCCACCACAAGGCAGGTCTCGAGATACGAGATAGCACTCGCCCCAGTTGTACGGACGACTTTGCTAGCGACTACACGGACGAAGCATCGCTCGTTAGCCGAGCAGATAGTTAGAATAGCCTTCAGCTAAGTCCATGGCTACGACCTAGCAAGGCGCCATTAGCCTTACATAGTTTGATAGTTATTGTATGAAATGTCTCATCAAGAACGCTGTATACAAATGGTGGAATAAAGTTAAGTATTCCAGCAGCTATGTACTTTTCTTTATAGCATTTATGAAGTATCCTGTTTCAGACCATCAAGTCCGCCTGCTTGCTTAATGGCCGCCTCCCTTAAATAATGTGCGTAGTGTTGGCAATCTGTCAACACCACAGATGGCGACGAGGATTAAAAGAGGATTTCGCGTTCGTATTGCTCTAATTTACGACGCCGACGTTACAAACCGCCTTCTTTTTCTTTGATTGATTTACTTGTGTCATGGCTTCGCCTCAATCTCCCGATGTACTGTCCGAATTTTATCGCTTGCAGAATCAGCAGACGCAGGCGTTATTGGATGCCTTTGGACAGCTCGTCCAGGGTCAACGTGCACTGCAACACGATGCGGCAGCCGCCGCTTCACCGCTACCGCAGCCACAACTCGCAGTTGCACCGCCTTTTAGGGCCTACGACCCAGCTCAGGAGACATGGACTGAGTGGTCACGCCAATTTGGATTTCATCTCGCCGCCTACAGAATTCAAGGTAATGAGCGGCAGCCTCACTTATTATCCTGTGTCGGTGTGTCCACCTACCGTGTGATAGTGAAATTATTTCCCCGACGCGATGTAGCAACTCTGTCCTACAAGGAAATTTTGTCTGCTTTAGATGCCTATTTCAAGGAAACAGTTAATGTAGTTGCAAAAAGGTATACGTTCTTTAGTACAAAACGGTCAGACTAATAGGGAGTGGGTTGCAACATTGCAAGGCCTTACAAGGGATTGTGCTTTTGAGTGTGAATGTGGACTCCCTTATTCAGATACAATGGTACGTAATGCAATTGCACAGAACGTGTCTGATGTTCGCATACGGGAACAGATTTTGAAACTCGTCAATCCCTCCCTTCAACAAGTGATAGACATATTTGATAGGCAAGACACGCTTGACTTCGCTCATGAATCATTTGCAACTTCGCCAGTCGTGTGTAACATTAACCGGCCTGCCGGGCGCGCTGCACGGCCCGGTAAAGTGCCCTCGCGCACGTCCACGCAGCTGCCGCCGCGCTCTAAACCAGGTGTGCCGCGCCAGCATACAACTGCAGTGAAATCATGCCCACGGTGTGCTACTAGACATTCGCGTGAAAATTGCCCGTCACGCCAAGCTATTTGCTTTTTCTGTCATAAGAAAGGACATGTTCAAAGTGTTTGCCAGAAAAAGCTCAGATCAGACAATCATAACCATTCCAGGCCCTTTGCTTCGCGCCGGAATCGAACCAAGAATACTCAGGCTCGTGAACCTTCGCCCATGGACATTCATGTAGTTAATTCCACTTCGTCCAGGGCCACTGTCTCTAACAGTGCCTGTGTTCGTTCCACAAATTCTGTGCGTCGACGTCACCGGAAATCGCGTCAAGTCGCAAGTGCTTCTGTACCAGTGTCAGTTCAATTTGCACAAGACAGTCGCTCTTGTCGTCAGCAGGACAATAAAGTTTTTGTAGATTTGGACTTTAATGGCAAAGTGATCCCATTCCAGCTTGATACCGGAGCTGCTGTTTCATTGCTCAATCACGACACGTACAAACAACTGGGCAAACCTCCGTTGCGTGCCGCAAATGTTCAGTTAAAAAGTTATTCAGGACAGCATATCCCTGTGTTAGGCCAATGCACTCTTCTTGCAACATACAAGGGACAAACGAAACTTGTGTCATTTTACGTTCTTCGTTCTTCTACTGCAGTGAACTTGTTTGGTTTAGATTTATTTCAGTTGTTTAACATGTCTCTAGTAAATCAGGTCCTATCAGTGAATCAGACTGTGCCTTCAGACAGTGTTTCTCGTCTGTGTGAAGAATTTGCAGACATTTTTGCACCGGGCCTTGGTTGCGCTAAGAGCTATGAAGCACATTTGGAACTGAAAGTAAACGCGCAACCGAAATTTTTCCGAGCGTGTAATGTTCCCCACTCATTGCGTGATGAGGTCGCAAGAACATTAAACGATTTAGAATCACAAGGTGTAATTGAACGTGTGCAAGGTTCTCTCTGGGCCTCACCCTTAGTAATTTTGCCAAAACCTTTCCGGAAAACTGAGACTTTGTGTGGACTTCAGGGCAACAGTGAATCCACAACTCGTGATTGCAACTGTTCCCTTACCCCGCCCGGAAGATCTTTTTGATAAACTGTGCCCAGGTAAATACTTTTCGAAGTTGGACCTAGCAGATGCGTACTTGCAAATCCCAGTGGACGCCGAATCCCAGCGCGTCTTGGTGGTTAACACGCATCTTGGTTTGTACCGATTCAAAAGACTGCCATTCGGGTGTGCTTCCGCCCCTGCATTGTTTCAGCAATATTTACAAACTGTTTGTGCGTCGGACCCTACTGCTGCGAACTATCTGGACGATATTGTGATCTCCGGAAAGACAGCAGACGAGCATTTAGCACACCTACGAATATTATTTCAGGTCTTGCGACAAAATGGTCTTCGCTTGCGGAAGGACAAATGTGTGTTTTTTGCTCGTGACTTACCATACCTGGGACATGTAATCAATGCCCAGGGCATACATCGGAGTCCAGAGCACCTCCGTGCCATACGAGATTTGCCTTCGCCACGGAATTTGAAGCAGCTACAGAGTGTGCTGGGTAATATTAACTATTATCATCCCTTTCTGCGCAATGCCTCTTCCATTTCAGCTCAGCTTCATCGCTTACGCCGTAAAGGTGTTCCGTTCGTCTGGACGACGGAATGCGAACGCGCCTTTCGCCAGTTGAAATCGGCGTTGCTTTCCCATCCTTGCCTTACGCCATTCGATCCCCAGAAACCCCTTTTGTTGATGGTAGATGCATCGGATTTCGGGATCGGTGCTGTGCTTGCGCGCAAAGATGGGACGCATGATCGCCCTATTGCCTTTGCGTCAAAATTGCTCTCGTCTGCGCAAAGAAATTACTCGCAGATAGAGAAAGAAGCTTTGGCTCTCGTGTTTGGTGCTACTAAGTTCCATGATTTCTTGTATGGTCGTCACTTTACCATCATCACAGACCACAAACCTTTGACGTCGCTTTTTCAACCGAACAAGCCTGTACCTCCGCGTACAGCGCAGAAATTCATTCGCTGGTCTATTTTCCTCTCGCAGTACCGCTACGATATCTTGTATCGGTCCACTGCTAAGCACGGAAACGCCGATGCGTTGTCCCGTTTGCCTGTTGCTGAGGATAGAGCATTCGATTCTTCCGAACTTGCTTGCATGTTCATTGATTCGGAAACCGATGAAGTGGTCAAATCGTTTCCGATTGATTTTCGTCGTGTAGCTACAGCCACAGCTGCTGACCCGGTCCTTGCTACCGTTTTGCGTTTTGTTGCTACGCAATGGCCCTTGTCAAAGTCACGGATCGAGGATCCGTTGGTTCGCCGATTTTTTGCTCACAAGGAGAGACTTTTTGTACGATATGGTGTTTTGTTGTTGCGTTCTGATAATGATCAGTCCAGAGTCGTGGTCCCACGTTCGTTACAGTCCTCTGTTTTACGGCTTCATCACCAAGGCCATTAGGGTATAGTGCGAACGAAACAACTTGCTCGTCAGCACTGTACTTGGTTCGGAATCGATGCTGCGATTACGAATATGTGTTCTTCTTGCATGGCGTGTGCCAAACAACAATCCGCACCGCCGCGGAAAGTCTTTGCATGGCCGACAGCCACTGCCCCTTGGCAACGCTTGCACATTGATTTTGCTGGTCCATTCTGGAATGCTCGATGGTTGGTTCTGGTAGATGCCTTCAGTAATTTTCCTTTTGTTGTCCGGATGTCTTCCACGACGTCAACTGCCACCATCCAAGCGTTGTCTGCTATCTTTTGCATTGAAGGTCTTCCGCAGACTATTGTTTCCGACAACGGCCCACAATTCATGTCTGCAGAATTTCAGTCATTCTGCCAGGCCAATGGTATTCAACATCTGACATCCGCGCCGTTTTCGCCTCAGTCAAACGGTGCCGCTGAACGATTGGTCCGGACTTTCAAGTTACAGATGTTGAAGTTGAAAGAGTCGCATTCTCGGGGGGACGCGTTGTTGCTCTTTTTGTCATCGTATCGCTCTCAGCCCCGAGATGGTCGCTCGCCGGCTGAGTTGCTCCACGGTCGTCCTCATCGCACCTTGATGTCTTTGCTGCACCCGCCGCATCAGGTTCCTGTGCAGCGGCAGACTTCTGCTTTTGCTCCCCGCGACGTTGTATTCTGTCGCAACTATCGAGGTTCACGGCGTTGGCTAGCAGGGCGCATTCTTCGCTGCCTCGGCCGCGCGATGTATTTGGTTTTGGGGGCCTCTGGTGAGGTGCGTCGGCATCTCAATCAGCTGCGCCTCTGTCGTCGCACGGGTTCTGCCGCTCCCCGTCTGCTTTCAGCGACGGTGCCGTCCGGTCAGCGCCCTGGGGACCCATCTACTGGCTCGGCTCATCCCCAGGTGTTACCGACGATGCCTTCCATTTTGCCCCATGGCGACGCGTCGCCGCAGCCGCCGCCGCCGCCGCCGCAGCCTGTTCTCACGCCGGCGCCGCCCGCATTCTACGCTTCGCAGCAGCCGCCAAGCGCCTCCCCGGGTCACGCGCCGCCGATCGCTTCCCGTGACCAGCTGTCCTCCGCCATGGTACTCTTGCCCGCTCCGGACCACATGACGTCATCGCACGTCGGATACCCCGACGCAATGGAGGTCGACCCTTCGGCCCCTCCTGTCTCTTTACGGGCGCATACACCGCATGTTGACGTGCACCCTGGACTAGGTTTTCAGGCGTTTCCTAGATCCCCTCGGACCGAATGGCCGGGTGCGGATGGCACAGCCTCGCCTGTGGTTAGGCTCCCCACCTCATCGCATACGCCAACATGGGGTCCTCCCCACGGCGGGCGGAAGCCTTATAACACGACCGTTCGCCGATTTGCGGGGGAGGAATGTGATGTCACCGCCAGACACCACACTTGCTAGGTGGTATCTTTAAATCGGCCGCGGTCCATTAGTACATGTCGGACCCGCGTGTCGCCACTGTGTGATCGCAGACCGAGCGCCACCACAAGGCAGGTCTCGAGATACGAGATAGCACTCGCCCCAGTTGTACGGACGACTTTGCTAGCGACTACACGGACGAAGCATCGCTCGTTAGCCGAGCAGATAGTTAGAATAGCCTTCAGCTAAGTCCATGGCTACGACCTAGCAAGGCGCCATTAGCCTTACATAGTTTGATAGTTATCGTATGAAATGTCTCATCAAGAACGCTGTATACAAATGGTGGAATAAAGTTAAGTATTCTAGCAGCTACGTACTTTTCTTTATAGCATTTATGAAGTATCCTGTTTCAGACCATCAAGTCCGCCTGCTTGCTTAATGGCCGCCTCCCTTAAATAATGTGCGTAGTGTTGGCAATCTGTCAACACTACAAAAGGAACACATATATTCAATATTTTTTTTAGGTAATTCTATCGTAGATTCCTGTTCGCTCATTCGTCTACAACAGTAAACCTAAGAACACGAAGTATTGCAGAACTTACGTCTACTAAATAAGATATCTGATAGCGTTAACAGGAGGAGATTTTTGCCATGGGAGCATATTAGCGGACTTTTTAACACGCAGTTCACCTCTTACTTCCAAAAGCTTTTCCAACTGTTGCTATTACATATGCAATAGTGCACCGCTGGAATTCGCTCATACCCATACTCTCCTACTCGCAAAATCTCACTCAGACATTCAGCCCAACTTACTGTCATTATCTCTTTGTGTCCCCGTAGGTGACCTGTCTCACGGCCAGAGTCTCCTTCGTCCTGTATTATTACTATTGTCTTCTGTCACTGTCTGTCACCCTCTTGCTCTCTCTTACTGCTACTACCTCATTCATTCCTCCCTACTGCTGCTGTCTCTTTTCACCGTATTTTTCTGTTCCACACTGACATTGTAATAGACTCTGTCTCACATTATCACTGATTCTCACCAGCTTCCGCTTTCTCCTTCTCCTTATTCCGCTCCCACTGCCACTGTCTCCTTCTATCTTTTCCTAACATTGCTCTTTCACTGTCAACTCTTATATGTGGGTTCTTTCGAACATGGGCATGGACATGAAACAACAGACACCGCATGGGATCCGCAAAAGCGATATATATTATGTAAATTGTACTGACTCCCACTACGTATGTTCCACGGTAGAGTTGTGTAGACTGTGCGACAGTTACATGGTTCAGTGCCGCATTGTGTTCATTCTTTGCTTTTGATTTTACAGTTATTCCTTGTTGTGTCTCGTTTGGACACTGAATGTTGTGCAGGCCGCGTACTTCGGTGTAATTAATCTGTATTTGGATATAAATCTTTTCACTAGTTAACCACATGTAACTGGCGCCGCCCGACGCTATCACGCATTAACAGTACTTCCGCGCCGCCTTCGACGTTTCGCGTCGCGTCAAAACAATGACT
Source organism: Schistocerca serialis cubense (assembly GCF_023864345.2). Taxonomy (NCBI): domain Eukaryota; kingdom Metazoa; phylum Arthropoda; class Insecta; order Orthoptera; family Acrididae; genus Schistocerca; species Schistocerca serialis. The sequence continues at coordinate 736,417,946 of NC_064642.1, forward strand.
GTTGCTCCCGCACCAGCCGCGTCGGTTTTTCACGCAGAGCAAAAATGAATTACTCTCCAGTGCCTATCGAGGCAGCCTCAGATAATAAAGCTTTCAGCAGATTTAGGACCAAACCACCGTCTTTTTGGCAGCATAACGCCCTGCTTCTGTTTGCGTAGTTAGGGAGCCAGTTCATCTTAAGACAGATTACAAAAGACGAAATATATAGTTATGTGGTAGCTGCGTTAATTGAAGATCTTGCCGCAAAAGTCCAAGACATTATCGCTACGCCTCCGGAAACCGATCGATATGCTGCCATGAAGAATGCGTTGATTATGAGACTGTCCCAGTCTGACGCTAAACTTCTGGAAAACCTTCTGCGAACAGTGGAAGTGGGCGACAGAACTTCGTCGCAACTGCTTTGTCGCCTGCGTGCTGTGGCAAGTAATGAAGATGTATTATGCAATATATAGCTATCCCGACTACCGGTGAATGCACAGAAGATTTTAACGGTACGTCCCGCAGATCGGAACGCATTATCGCAAACAGCTGATCGCATAGCGGAAATGTCGCAGATGACATGTGCCGCGAGGGTGGCAGATGCACAAGATAATAAAACCTCAGCGACTTTGTCGTCACTTCAGTCTCAACTAGCTGACACTTAAACCTTCAGATTTCAGGCATTCAGATTGGTACCGAACTTGTATGTCGATAGAGTATCAACCAAAACCCCGATTTAGTTTGTGCTGTCTTCCAGTAGAACATGCGTAAATGGTAATTAAATGTAGCACCAGAACGACAGAGGACAGGAAAACCGTATCTCTGAATGAGCGCTTTGTAGATGTCGCGTGGGTGAGTTGGTAGAGCGTTAGGTAGTCGTACCAAACGTTACGCGTATAAACCCCACCAATGACATTTTTTGAATTGTTTACTCATTAAACTAATATATGGAAGAATATTTTCCTAACTTGCGAATGGACTTTTCGTATTTTGTAGCAATGTTCTTTCGGCAGTCTGCTTTCTCTTCGTTAGTTGAAAGTTGCCAACCTGTAGAGTACAATTGTACAGGCAGAGGTGACGTTCTGTGGGACATGCGAGGCCGAATAGACGCAGCTAGTGCATTTGAAGAAGCAGCTAGTGCATTTGTAGGTTTCACAGAATAAGCATAAATTTTCAATTCTACAGGGTCCAAAGCTGCGATGAATTTTTTGAACGATTTCTTGAAGCCTTCAGCTGCCATTTTATTTCCTGTACGATTGTACAATTTCGGCTTTAGGCCATTTTAAGTATTTTATGGACGATTTTTTGGCAACATATTATGTCATATACGTAGTTGCTCCTATGACACCATGTTATGCTCATAAATTAGTTCAAGGTGTTCACTTTGACGCATAACACAGTAAAAAAGAAATGTTATCATTGGGGCATAAACCTTGGGCCATTGGTGCAACGACCTAATGCCCTACCAACGTCCCAGTGGAAGTTATACGTGTTAGTCACAGTGAAGAAACCATGGGTAATACAAGACATACTTCAGTTGATAAAAGAAAGAAGACAGTACAAAAACGTCCGCGGAAATTCAGGAGTACAGAAATACATGTTGCTGAGGAACGAAATAAATAGTAAGTACGGGGAAGCGAAGACGAAATGGATGCAGGAAAAATGTGAAGAAATCCGAAAAGAAATGATAGTTGGAAGTACTGACTCAGCATATAAGAAACTCTAAACAACATATAGTGAAATCAGAAGCAATGTTGGTAACATTAAGAGAGCAACAGGAATTCCACAGTTGATTGCAGACGAGAGAGCGGTACGTGGAAGGAGTACATTGAAGGCCTCTATGAGGGGGAAGATTTGTCTGATGCGACAGAAGAAGAAACAGGAGTCGATTTTGAAGAAGAAGGGGATCCAGTATTAGAATCAAAGAGAGCTTTGTAGGACTGAAGATCAAATAAGGCAGAAGGGATGAATAAAATTCCTAAGAAATTCTAGAATCATTGAGGGAAAGTGGCAACAAATCGGCTATTCACGTTGGCGTGTAGAATTTATGAGTCTGACGACACACCATCTCACTTTCGGAAAAATATCATCCACACAATTCCGAAGACTGCAACAGCTGACAAGTATGAGAATTATCACACAACCAGCGTAATTGCTAATGCATCCGAGAAGCTAACAAGAATAATATACATTAGAAAGGAAAGGAAAACAGGCTGTGTTAGATGACGATGAATTAGGCCCTAGGAAAAGTGAAGGCACCAGAGAGGCAATTTTGACGCTGCGGTTGATAATGGAGGCAAGGCTAAAGAAAAATCAAGACACGTTCATAGGATTGGTTGACCTGGAAAAAAACTACGACAATGTTAAATAGAGCAAGATGTTCGAAATTCTGAAAAAATAGGGTAAGCTATAGGGAGACACGGGTCATAGACAATATCTACAAGAACTAGGAGGGAGTAATAAGAGTGGATCAACAAGAACCAAGTGCTCGGATTAAAAAGGGTGTAAGACAGTGATTTATTCCTTCGACCCTACTTTTCAATTTGTAGATCGAAGAAGCAATGTTGGAAATAAAAGAAGGGTTCAGGAGTGGGATTAAAATTCAAGGTGAAACGATATCAGTAATACTATTCGCTGATGACATTGCTTTCTTGAGTGATAATGAAGAAGAATTACATGTTCTGCTGAATGGAATAGATAGTTTGATGAGTACAGAATATGGACTGAGAGTAAATCGAAGAAAGATGAAATCTAAAAATTCTTAGCATATTGCGGCCCCGTCGGCAACTGTGATAGACTCATATATTGAAAAATCAGCCTCAGTTGCGCAAATTTTCTAGTCTTTACCAGGTTTCGGCTAAATTAATCTAGCTTTCTTTAGAAGCATAAAATTAAGTAGTTTTAATTCTACATGGTACCACGGTACTTTAGGTTTTAATTTTAATGTTGACTGTACCTTACTCTGGGATGTTATAGTAATTTTATGCTTCTGAAGAAGGCTAGATTAATTTAGCCGAAACCTGGTAAAGACCAGAAAATTTGCGTAAATGAGGCTGATTCTTCAAAATATTAAAAAAATAAATAAAATAAAACACGAAATCAATGAGAAGTGGCAGAAAAGAGAGCACTCAGAAACTAAACATCAGGATTGATGGTCACGAAGTAGATGAAGTAAAGGAATTCTCCTACGCAGGTAGCAAAATAACCAATGACGCACGGACCAAGGAGGAAATCAAAAGCGGACTAGCACTGCGAAAAAGGTAATTCCTGGCCAAGAGAATTCTGCTACTATCAAACATAGGCCTTAATTTTAGGAAGAAGTTTCTGAGAATGTACGTTGGGTCACAGCATTGTATGATAGTGAAACATGGAATGTGGGAAAACCGGAACAGAAGGCTATCGATGCCATTGAGATGTGGTGCTAGAGACGAATGCTGAAAATTGGGTGGGCTGATAAGGTAAGGATTCAGGAGGGTCTGTGCAGAATCGTAGAGCAAAGGAATGTGTGGAAAACATTCCCAAGGAGAAGGGACAGGATGATAGGACATCTGTTAAGACACCAGGGAATGATTTCCGTAGTGCTAGAGGGAGCTATAGAGGGTAATAAGTGTAGAGGAAGACAGCTATAGAAATACATCCAGCTAGTGCTACTCTGGTCTCAAGAGGTTGTTGGTACGGGAGAGGAATCCGTGGCGGGCCGTATCAAACCAGTCAGGAGAAGATGTTTCAAGAACAAAAAAGAAAAAAAATAAGGAGAAGAATAAGGATTATTACGTACTCAATATCTCAAGGAAGTCAAGACAGGAGACTAGGTATTATTACATGACGGAAGTGTGAGAAGAGAGCGGCCAAAGGAGTTAACAATGTTCCTGGAGAGGACCTTGTCTTGTCGTAAGGATTAGTGGACCAAATGTAGTAATCTAGTTAACAAATACTAAGTTTATAACGATATATGAGAACAGGTTAAAAGAGTTCACTTAGCTTCAGTCATGTGAAGCTGTGATAAAATCCATTTCATTCAACAATATAAAGGAGAAGAAATAGATTAAAGTCCGCCTTAAAGATGGTTAAAGTGGGATCTACATGTAGAAATACGAAAGACGTGGGCGAAGGGGACACTGTGATAGGTTCCCGGAGACAGGTCGGCTCGTAGTCATTTTCCCTCTATTAGTCCAAACTTGCCAGCAGCATGAAACAAAAAGGACAGCACAGCATATGGATGATTTAGAAAACGAGTGAAAACTACATAAAAGAGTAGCAGAGGTTGAGATCTCCAATAGGAAAAGCCACATTCTGTCGATGCGTTAATAACCACCAGCGCCAGAAAAAAGAGTAAAAAATACCTGAGTATGATTATTACCTGTAAATCCTGTAACTTATGTAGGGGCGCACACTGCAAGCTGCTTTCATCAGTGTATTCTACATCTACATCTACACCCATACTCCGCAAGCCACCTGAAGGTGTGTGGCGGATGGTACCTTGAGTACCTCTATCGGTTCTCCCTTCTATTCCAGTCTCGAACTGTTCGTGGAAAGAACGATTGTCGGTATGCATCTGTGTGAGCTCTAATCTCTCTGATTTTATCCTCATGGTCTCTTCGCTAGATATACGTAGGAGGGAGCAATATACTGTTTGACACCTTGGTGAAGGTATGTTCTCGAAACTTACCGAGCTACTGAGCTTCTCTCCTGCAGAGTCTTCCATTGGAGTTTATCTATCATCTCCGTAACGCTTTCGCGATTGCTAAATGATCCTCTAACGAAGCGCGCTGCTCTCCGTTGGATCTTCTCTATCTCTTCTATCAACCTTATCTGGTACGAATCCCACACTGGTGAGCAATATTCAAGCAGTGGGCGAACAAGTGCACTGTAACCTACTTCCTTTGTTTTCGGATTGCATTTCCTTAGGATTCTTCCAATGAATCTCCGTCTGGCATCTGCTTTACCGACGATCAACTTTATATGATCATTCCATTTTAAATCACTCCTAATGCCTACTTCCAGATAATTTATGGAATTAATGGCTTCCAGTTGCTGACCCGCTATATTGTAGCTAAACGATAAATGATCCTCCTTTCTATGTATTCGCAGCACATTACACTTGCCTACATTGAGATTCAATTGCCATTCCCTGCACCATGCGTCAATTCGTTGCAAATCCTACTGCATTTCGGTACAATTTTCCATTGTTACAACAATTTTCCATTGTTACAACCACTCGATATACCATAGCATCATCTGCAAAAAGCCTCAATGCACTTTCGATTATCCACAAGGTCATTTATGTATATTGTGAATAGGAAGGGTCCTACGATACTCCCTTGCGGCACATCTCACTTTTATTTCGGAAGACTTCTCTCCATTGAGAATGACATCCGGCGTTCTGTTATCTAGGAACTCTTCAATCCAATCACACAATTGGTCTGATAGTCCGTATGCTCTTACTTTGGTCATTAATTGACTGTGAGGAACTTTATCGAATGCCTTGCGGAAGTCAAGGAACACGGCGTCCACCTGGGAACCCGTGTCTATGGCCCTCTGAGTCTCGTGGACAAATAGCGCGAGCTGAGTTACACACGATCGTCTTTTTCGAAACACATGTTGATTCCTACAGAGTAGATTTCTAGTCTAGTATTAAGAAGTCATATGCATCGAGATCCCGTTATTTCACGTTCACTGATGGCAAATCGGAGGTAAAAAGCGACGCAGCCACATCCTATCTGTAAGCAAATAGCCACAAGCGCCTTACATAGAGGCCCTCAAATGCCAAGCAGGGCAGAGTTCGACAGAGTTCTATAGTTAAAATTTCCCAGTGGCAGAAGCGACGGATGAATGAGCCTACAGCAGTTACGATGTGAGTGAACATTTAACTCAATTAGTCTGGTACACTAAGAAGGATTTGTGAAAACTTGCCTGTATTTATTTTTACGCTAGGATTATGGGCCTCCACTCTACATTTGTCTACATGTACCCATGTCTCTGTGTCACTTTCATTGCGACAAGCAATTGAACCTAAGGATTCGATTACAGTAATCGTATCTCGGACCTTTATGGTTCGTGGTCATAACAATCTTATAGGTTCTTGTAGCTGTTTGTTCTGGTAATGATTAGAGAATCTAGTTACTTTCAGCTATTTCTTTATAAAGGAGTATCTGCGGTCTTCTGAATGTTCATTGCTAATGTACGAAGACGCAACAAAGAGCAGACAAGTAAACCAAACATGAGTCTTACTTTCTCAACATAACCATATATACCTTCTTACCCTAAAATTCAAGTCTTTCTGTCTCCAATTATAGAGACCTAAAAATCTCAGCTTCAGCGCATCGCCTTTCCAGTCCTGAATGCAGCTACTCGTTTACCAAGAAATGGATGACCTTAAATAACGAATCATCACTGATTGGAGCGTCAGTTTCTAAACTAAACATGTTGAGACCCACATTAGATTACGCCCCTCAACTATACGAATAACTAGACCAATCATAGCCTTCTGATTTGTTAACATTCAGGGATATTTAGCTGACAATAATGACAGTGAATGCTCAACATCGCTCGAAAATGTGCTTAGAAAATAAGTCACATTCTCAAAAACAGCATTTTGGGTCATTATCACACAGAACTGCGTGCCTTACCGTGGGAGTCATTTGTGTCATTCACCATTCAAGATCTAAGAAACGAACTTTGGTACCATGTAGAAACAAGTTGATTGCTTGGTTGACTGAGGGGGAGAGGATAAAACAGCAAAATCATTGGTTCCATAATCTAAGACGGCAGAAATTAAGTGAGGAACAACGCAAACAGCACAGTTCAGTCAAGAGGAAGGGATAATAAGCGAACAAAGAGGTAAAAGGGACAACAGGACAACAGAAAGTGGAAAGAACTTGAGGGAGGTGGGTGGAAATGGGGATATCAGGGGTGCCGCACAAATTCTATGTGTTGTGGGGCACCAGCACCGCCACCAACATATCGCAACATGCATACCATACTGTTATCACGATACAAAGGAGACAACACCAGAGGAAGAAGACACAAGAAGTGGGGAAACAAAACTGCACAACACACCAGAAAAAATGTAGGGAAAATGCAGGGAAAACATGATCAGCATGGAGGTAAGGTCAAGGCCTCCATAACCAATGCCTATGTTATCCGAGCAGCTCAAATTCTAGAGGAAATTTTAAGGACTTAAACTTTAGAGGACAAATCACTTCCATGAAGAAAACCAAAAACAGATGTAAACGTGTGAAGGTCATCCACTAACACCCGATACAAGAAAGGCAGGAGAAAATATTTGGTGTGAGAGCCTAAAGGGCGGGGGCGTTCCAGCAAAATATGGACCACCATTGGCAAAGCCCCACAACTACAAGGGGGAAGGTGGCTCAATGAAGAATAGAAAACCATGGGGCAACCTAGTATGGACATTACAAAGAAGGCAGAGGATGATAAACCTACATCAGCAGAGATGGTGGGAAGGACGCGATATGGAGGGAATCAACTTGATTGTGCGAAGTTTATTAGACAGGGGGGTAGCTTCCCAAGTGTCACTCCACAATTCAGCAAAAGGGGGTTTGATGTATACCTGCAAATATGACCCAGAGGGGATACAGAGAACAGGGGTAGCTGACCACCCTGCCAGTCAGACAATCAGTTTGTTCATTTTCCACCAGGGTACTCACATAGCCAGGAAACCAAAGGAAATCAACTGATCAAGCAGCATCACCAAGACAGGCGAGAAGTTTGACAATGGCTGAGACCATTGTGTGGAGGGAAAAAGTCCGCGAGATAATCTGAAGACCACTCATTGAGTCTGTACATAACTAAATGCAGTTGAGTGAAGAGCGTTTAACATAGCTGAGGGACTGATAGTTGGCTATCAATTATGCAGTAAACATTCCACACATGGCAGGAAATAGATAGTGCTCCATGACAACAGAAGACGTGAAGCATATTCTACATGATCAGCATATTTAGAGCCATTGGTGTTAAAACTGGAGCGCTTGGAATGAACAATGGGACTCCATTGGATTGATGGAGGTTTTCAGACCTCGGAAGTGACCCATCTGAATCTAGGGCCAAAGAGCTATCCAAGTAGAAGTGAATTTGGGGAAGAGGACAAAGACGGCAGGTTGTAGTCATGACAGAGACAAGTGGGGTACAGAGCAACCAGTAAACCCACCAGACGCGAGCAGTGGGTGGTGATGGCCTGTAACACGAGAAGAGTACAATATGATGGGTGAACAGGGGAAGAGAAGATAGTATTGGCATAGGAAAACAGGAGCTGAGACTGCTGAATCAAGACGAGGGGCGAGGATCGCAGCGTCAACTAAAAGACCATCGACAGGGCTAGTGCGAATGGCACCAGAAGCTAAACAGATACCACGATGGCGAACTAGGTCCAAGAGGAACAGCGTCGAAGGAGTAGCTCATCCATAAACTTGACAACTGTACTCCAGGCGAAACAGAACTCATGCTAAGTAAAGGCAGCGGAGGGTTGAACGACCTGTGCTCCAAATATATATGAGCAAGGAAGGAAAGGACATTGAGCTTACGAAAATAGGCAACATTCAGGTGACAGATACGGGGACACCAAGTAATCTTCTTATCAAAAAGATACTCAAGAAATGGAACTAGGTGGCATGGTCAAGCTTTGGACGCTGAGGTATAACTTCGGATTAGGAAGGCTGTAGTAGGGTGATGGAAATGCCTCACCCTCGACTTAACAAGACAGCGTTGAAAACTGTATGAGAGTGCCCATGAAGCACGCCACATAGCACCCTGAAGCTGTTGGTCCATAGAGATTACCGAGTAGGAGCCAGTACAAAAATGGTTCAAATGGCTCTGAGCACTATTGGACTTAACATCTGACCCCTAGAGTTTAGAAATACTTAAACCTAACTAGCCTAATGACATCATGCACATCCATGCCCAAGGCAGGATTCGAACCTGCGACCGCAGCGGTCGCGCGGTTCCAGACTGTAGCCCCTAGAACCGCTCTGCCACTCCGGCCAGCGAGCCAGTACAGATACGGAAATCATCCATATACAGGGCGGGGATGACCAATGGTGCAGTAGAAGCTACAACTTCATTAATATCGATGAGAAAACGAAGGACACTTTATACAGTGCTCTGTGGAACACCATTCTCTTGAGTCTGTGGGGAACAGAGAACACTGCCAACTCAGACTCTGAATATACAATGAGGTAGGAACTGGTGAATAAAAGTCGGAAGGGGGCCCAAAGATCCGACCCAAAATGTATAAAGAGGATGTGATGGCGCCAAGCTGTTGGCCTTGTGAAGTTGTAAGAAAATTATGAAAAGACGGCGGAACTGAGAAAAGAGCTTGCCAACTGCAGTTTCCAGTTGAAGCAGATGACAGACCAGAGACCGTTCTTCCTGAAATCCTCACTAATAAGGAGGTAAAAGGTTCTGAGATTCAAGGAAACAGTTGAGGTGATGAGCCACCATCTGTTGCAGTAACTTGCAGGGTAGATAGGTAAGGCTGACTGGCTGGTAACTATCAAGGAACTATGAATTCTTGCGAGGTTTAAGGACGGCAACCACAACACCGTCTCTCCATTGAGAGCAGAGACTGCCTTGGAGTGAAATACAGTTATACACCTGGAGGAAAAAATGGTTCAAATGGCTCTGAGCACTATGGGACTCAACTGCTGAGGTCATTAGTCCCCTAGAACTTAGAACTAGTTAAACTTAACTAACCTAAGGACATCACAAACATCCATGCCCGAGGCAGGATTCGAACCTGCGACAGTAGCGGTCTTGCGGTTCCAGACTGCAGCGCCTTTAACCGCACGGCCACGTCGGCCGGCACACCTGGAGGAGATATTGTCATTATGGAGGGTTTAGGTGCTGAAGCAGCTGGTTATGGATGAAATCATGGGAAGAAAAAAAAAGGCCCGAAGAAGCTTCCATGCCGTAAAAGACTGATTGTACGATTTTTCCGTGCGAGGGGTGAAGAGTAAGTGGGAAGCTACAGCCTTCTGTTTCCAGAGAAGGAAGACAGCTTGGTAGTAGGCTGATGCCAATGCCATTGCAAAATGGGTCACTAGGTATTGTGTGAAAGGGGTCTGTGCAATGTCCGCCTAGAAGGGCAAGGCCCAGAATGGCCGACTATCACTGATGAGCCATGGTTGCCTTAATTTAGGCGGGCTTGATTGGCTGTCGATATCGATCCTGTTCATATGTTGGAAGCTTGGGTCTTTGGTCGAGGAGTGTGTTGCTGGTTTTTGAGTGGGCTCTGGTACTGACAGTTAGCTGGAGAGCACATGGCTGGCTAGTTATTGGTTTTGGGGAACTCCTGCTGTCCAGTGCAGACCTCGAGAAGGCGCGAGTGATTAAATTGGTGATAGGGAAACCTTGCCAGCCTGATTACGGATTGATAGCAGCGACTTATGGGAAGAGCAGTGGTTGCCCCTTGCAACCTGGTCGGCAAGTATCTGGCCAACACTGCAAACCTTAGTTGTACAGCACCTCGAAGACCGCATCTACAGATTGGAGGCTATAACATCCTTGTTTGGAATTCTGGAAATCACGGATCCTTCACACCTAAGTGGAGTTAGGTGCTGATTTATATTATTGCTACTTGTTATCGTAAGGCCACGTCTGTGTTAATGTGGAACTGGAGCTGTTATCTTAACGCGCCTCCGTGTAATTGTGTGTGCGGTCATTGGTCAGTGTAACTGATGATAATTTGTTGTTTCATGTTATATTCCATGCAAGTGTATGAGAATTCTCTGCTACAAATTCAGCTTATCGAGCTGAAATTGTAGCCTAGTTTCTGTCGAAGGCAAGGCACCCATTTATAGACGAGTATATCCTAGTGATTGGATTTGCAGGAGGTACCGAGCGAGGTGGCGCAGTGGTTAGCACACTGGACTCGCATTCAGGAGGACGACGGTTCAATCCCGTCTCCGGCCATCCTGATTTAGGTTTTCCGTGATTTCCCTAAATCGCTTCAGGCAAATGCCGGGATGGTTCCTTTGACAGGGCACGGCCGATTTCCTTCCCCATCCTTCCCTCACCCGAGCTTGCGCTCCGTCTCTAGTGACCTCATTGTCGACGGGACGTTAAACACTAATCTCCTCCTCCTCCTCCTCCTCCTCCTCCTCCTCCTCCTGCAGGAGGTGTTATCTAAGTCTGTTAATTTTAAAGTAACGTTAAGTTTGTTACTTGTATGTGTAGTCACTTCTGGAGTAAATTAATATTGTCTACATCCTACACATTGTCGTCTGCAGCCTTGTTTGGGGAGATTACTGTTCCCTTTGGATGTGTGTTGGCAGGGTAGTTTTCACAGCGGACGGCGCATACCTGTTTCCTGGGCTCAGAACAGAGACGTGTTTTCTTTCTGATGCGGCGACACTTCCGTCATGGCACGACGTCTAAGCTGGCACGCAATCTGGCGCTTCTACCAGTCGCCACATTTTGGCTCAAGTTAAATCTAGCAGGTTCTAAATGTTGCACGTTCTGAGTGTTCTGCCAATGAATCGCAGTCTTTGATTTCCTCTACCCACGCATTATCTATGTGATCGTTCCAATTTAGGATATTTGTAATTGCATATCCCAAAGTATTTAGTTGAATTTACAGTCTTCAGATTCGTGCAACTTATCGCGTAATCGAAATTTAGCGGATTTCTTTTAGTACTCATGTGAATAACTTCATCCTGATTTTTATTCGGGGTCAACTGCCACTTTTCGCACCGTACCGATGTCTTTTCTAAATCATTTTGATATTGGTTTTGGTCATCTGATGACTTTACAAGACGGTAAATGACAGCATCATCTGCAAATAATCTAAGAGACCTACTCAGATTGTCTCCTATGTCGCCGGCCGGGGTGGTCGAGCGGTTCTAGGCGCTACAGTCTGGAACCGCGCTGCTGTTACTATAGCAGGTTCGAATCCTGCCTCGGGCATGTATATGTGTTATGTCCTTACGTTAGTTAGGCTTAAGTAGTTCTAAGTTCTAGGGGACTGATGACCTCAGAAGTTAAGTCCCACAGTGCTCAGAGCCATTTGTCTCCTATGTCGTTAATATAGATCAGGAGCAATAGAGGGCCTATAACGTTTCATTGAGGAGCGCCGGATATTAATGCCATTTAACTCGATGACTTTCCGTCTGCTACTACAAACTGTGACCTTTCTGACAGGAAATCACGAATCCAGTCGCACAACTGAGGCGATATTCCACAGGCACGCTGTTTTGTTAGAAGACGCTTATGAGGAACCGTTTAGAAAACCTTCTGGAAATCTAAAAATATGGAAACGATTTGGTATCCCCTGTCGATAGCACTAATTACTTCACGAGTATAAAGCGCTGCTTGTGTTTCACGAGAATAATGTTTCCTGAATCCGTGCTGACTGTCTGTCAATAGATCGTTTTCTTCAAGGTAATTCATAATGTTCGAACACCGAATATGTTCCAAAACCCTACTGCATTTCGCTCCTATAGCTATCAATATTTCTGACGGATTGTCGGCTAGTCCAAGGGTCTTGTTTACTCTTAGGTCTCTGCGCAGCGCTCTGTCAAACTCTTCTCGCAGTGCCTTATTTCCCACCTCGTCTACGCCCTCTTCCATCATACTGCGTTCAGTTTTCTTCCTGTATTTCGTAAATGGTTGGTTGCACTGGACGTAATCATATTGTGATGCAATTTCAGCTTGTTGAAGAAAAAGAAAGTAACATTTCATTCACATTAAAGAATCAAATGATTACATATATTGTTCTAACATGCACACGGTTTAGGTGTCAAAGTAATCTAGCTTAAGATTAGTAAATGGATAACTACAAGTCATTTCAGACACAATTACTTTTTTAGTGCTTGGTTAATATCATGTTCACAAGTTATATCAAAAGTGGCAGCTCCTCGCATGGTACTGAGTGCTTGAAAATCGCAACGCGTGACGCAGTCACCTTCTGACGTCGGCGGTACCTCTTGCTCTCTGCAGGACAGAGACAGTGGGCAAAACCTCTTTTTCCGGATGTAAAGGGGAGACATAGCCGTGCAGCGAAAGTTTGTTAGTGCGCAGCGCATACGTTTTGATACTACTGTACGAATATCTCTGGTTAGGGCGCACAGGAGACAGTGCGAACCGCACCGAGGGAAACTAGAGCCACAAAGACAAAGGAGCGAGGTGGCCTGTGGGAGGTGGTGGGGGGAATGAACCGCAGTCTGAAGCGGCGGCCAGCGCGGAGCTTCTGCTGCCGCAGCCGCGACTTTGGGCTCCCGCGGGGACCCGGCCCAATATGCGCGCTCGTTTATCTTCTTTAAACTTGCTTTAACTAGGGACGTGTGTGATCCCATTTCCCGCGGCTGCAATCTTGTCTTTGTTATTTCGCCGGCGCCGCTCGCCGCTCCCCGCCCGCCTTTGCCGCCGGCCGGCCGCTGATCCGGCGGGCTTCTGGACCGTCTCTCCCCTCGCTCCATCGTCAATCCCACACCCGCCCCAGCCGACACGCCCTTGTTTCCTTTTTGTTCCTTCTTCTTTATCTTTCAGCCACTGAAAAAAGGAAGTTGTGTCACCAGCCATCCGTCTTTTGTCGTCACGCCTGCCACAAGCGGAGAATACTGATGCGGGAATTTCGAGCTGCTGTTCACATAACGCCGAGAAATCTGAAACAAGGCACTGATTCTGCTTATTTACTGTACTAAGTCACCGCAGTAAAGCGGCGCCCAAAACATTTTGACATATGGGTGACGCAAGTAAGGTCATACCGAAACGACCAGCTGCGTTAGCTATGTCTGTGCAAACCCTTTTCTACTTGTTTCAAAAGATGAATCGCTACGCGTCCAACAACATCCGCTACTTAATGTTTCAAAGTGCTGCGCTTAAAAACGGGATTTTGCAGAGGCTAATACCTGGGTTCTGTGCCGCAGTGGCTGCACTGCTTCCCGTGAGATCACCGAAGTTAAGCGCCGTCGGGCTTGGTCGGCACTTGGATGGGTGACCATCCAGGCCGCCATGCGCTGTTGCCATTTTTAGGGGTGCACTCAGCCTCGTGATGCCAATTGAAGAGCTACTCGACGGAATAGTAGCGGCTTCGGTCAAGAATACCATCATAACGACCGGGAGAGCGGTGTGCTGTCCCCACGCCCCTCCAATCCGCATCCTCCACTGAGGATGACACGGCGATCGAATGGTCGTGGTAGGCCACTCATGGCCTGAAGACGGAGTGCTCATACCTGGGGTTCTATTGATGATAGAAAGGCGATGTCTACTCTTTTGTGTATCCCTTCGGCTAGGGACCATTTGTACCGGGTGTAACATAAGTAATGGTGTAAACGCATACAGTTGAACGTACAAAATACTAGAAGCAGAAATGGTCTCAGTAAACATAGGTTCGAAAATGCATACCTTAAGAGGTACGAGCAATTTTTCACTTCGATACTGTGAAGCAAATCTCCTCTACTGCAAGCTGTTTTCAAATGGTTGAAATGGCTCTGAGCACTATGGGACTTAACATCTATGGTCATCAGTCCCCTAGAACTTAGAACTACTTAAACCTAACTAACCTAAGGACATCACACAACACCCAGTCATCACGAGTCAGAGAAAATCCCCGACCCCGCCGGGAATCGAACCCGGGAACCCGAGTGTGGGAAGCGAGAACGCTACGCACGACCACGAGCTGCAAGCTGTTTGCTTTCCACAGTTTGAGAAGTAGTATTATGGACAAAAACAAGAAAAAACTTCCAGTAAACATTTGCTCTAAAATCCATACCTTAAAAGTTATAGGCAATAGTTCATTAGAAGAGTTGTGTTTCCGAGTAACGAAGATGAACACGTGCTCATAGATCTTTAGGTATGCATTTTAGAGGACATGTTTACTGGACATCTTTTTCTTGTTTTGGAACACATTACCATTTCCCAAAATATAGAAGCAAACAGCTTGCAGTAGAAGAGATTTGGTTCACAGTATCGAAGATGAAAAATTGATCGTAGCCATTACGGTATGCATTTTCGACCCTACGTTTACTGAGACTTTCTTGCTTCTATTATCACGTACTTTTAACTGTATGCGTTTACGCCATTAATTATGGTACACCCTGTATACCTAACAGAAGGATCGTCTTACTGTGACTATCTTACAGTACAGAATCAAAGTTTGAATGTTACACGCTTCTCCTAGCTTAGACTGAAACGTCCCCTTTGGAAAATTATTAAGTACTGTGCTGGTAAACTTGTACGTTATTTTATTTTCAAACAGCTGAGCAAAACTGAAAATACTCAGACATTTCTCTCTTTACTTATTCTGATCATCACTAAACTGACACACAATATTTTTTCAGCGCAACGCAATCTGACTTTCAATAATCTCTACAAGAGAATAGCCCTGACTAACAATAACCTATACCTTTCATGAATCACTTACCTCACAAAAATCTTCGTAACTCGAACTACTGCAATACAGCGAGCGCCAGTGCTGACAGCTAAATAAAAGATTCTAACTACTGAACGCACTAACTACTGATAAGCATACTTAGCAAATGAAAGATTTTGATAGAGAACAAACAATGTATTTACCTTAATAATGTTCAAAAGTCATCAATTAAATATCAGTTCATGACATCCAGTCTTACAAATTTCCTTTTTCTGACGTACACACGTCCAGATCGTCCGCTCTCAAAACTCTGCCATCTCTCTCCCCACATCCACCACTGCTGGCGGCTCACCTCCAACTGCACAACGCTACGCGCTGTTCACATCCAACTGCCCTACACTACAGTAGTGAATATTCCAACAATGCCAACCAGCCACAGATTGCACACAGCACAGTCAGTGATTTTCATACAGAGCGCTACGTGGTGTTACCAACATAAAAACCTAAACAGCCCACTTACAAGACAAATGGACCAAACCAGTTGGTTCTTTTTGCATCAGATTTCGTGTATGGTGCACCTTAAGGGACTTATGAAGGCACCATTTAATCCATGGGCGGTTCATAAGCAAAGTTTAAAAGCATGATTTTTTGGTGTCAAAACAGAGCCACTGATCACAAGAGAGCTATGCACAGCAAGTGGCTGAAATTTTTACCGTATATTCCTACCCTACCTCGAACATCCCTGAAAATTTTCTTGTTATCTCGATCCATTTCCAATGGTTCACTGCTACCCTATTTGTCCACGAAAAATTCGCAAAAATCCAGTGTGAGTCGAAAAAGTAATTCATAAAGTCACGTAGCACGGAGAAATATAATGCAAAATGCCTCCGTTAGCATAAGAAGGGTTGCTATAGTACTGAACCACATGCAAAATTTCTGTGCACATAAAATTCTGTGAGAGGCGTAAAATTATGTATTTTTGCATTATTTCAGTTTCACATAAGTAAACTAATAAATATCGCTGACTCATAATTTTTTTTTCATATGAGAGGCGTGCTCTACCGTAACATGGAAGAGAAGCGATCTAGCGGAAAAAGATTTCTACGAGAACACAAAATTAGACAATATGCTCCTGTTTAATATAAGACTCTCCTGAAAAGTCATTTTATCACCCTCAGCATGTTTAAAAATTATCCCAAAAATTCTGATCTGCCAACGTATTTGAGCGTTTATCCTTTTATTTTCTCGATCGAGATTACAATCTGATTAATCTAATTCATTTCTTTTCTATGGCCTTCCTTTCTTCATTACCTTTCTACCATGTTTCATCAGAATATTACTATTTTCGCATCAAGTTGACAAGAAAGTGGTAACTTTTTTTAGTTTTATACTAATATGTGAACAAGGATCGAAATGCTCATTAGAAACCCACCTTCTAAATGAATTTGGTCTGTAACATATTTTTTAAGAATGACATGGACACCTCTGATTCTTAGTTTAACTTAAAATTGCCGGCCGAAGTGGCCGTGCGGTTAAAGGCGCTGCAGTCTGGAACCTCAAGACCGCTACGGTCGCAGGTTCGAATCCTGCCTCGGGCATGGATGTTTGTGATGTCCTTAGGTTAGTTAGGTTTAACTAGTTCTAAGTTCTAGGGGACTAATGACCTCAGAAGTTGAGTCCCATAGTGCTCAGAGCCATTTGAACTTAAAATTCGGCATCAATGTTTGTATTTCCGTATGTAGTGCATAACAACACTCGTTGCACATTTGTTCAGATACAGCAACAGAGTGTGCAGTTCTAGTATCCAGTGCAGTTGCCTCATGCGTTTCACGAAGTGGTCAAATCCTAAATGCTGCTGTAGCTTGCCGCTGTGGCTTGTTCCAAGTTTCTCACCTGTGCCTATAACTAGCGCTGCGAAAATCAAACTTCTCTTTATAAGATCCAGGCCAATCAAATTAAATTATTAGCCGGGGCCACAGTGTAGGCAGATCTCACAAAAAAGGATTCTCTGGACTGCGGAGAGGATCAGAGGACACAGCTTCCGATAGTGACCACCAACACATAAATTATTTGTAGGCTTTTTATTTCTTGAGAATTAGGTTAGACCACCAACACATAAAATATTTGTACACTTTTTATGTCTTGGTAATTACGTTATAATGAGCTGGAAATTTCACAGAGAGTCAGCAGATCAAAGCGGGCCGAAGGGCACCATTAACCTAACGTGGGGCCGGCCGTTGGTGGCCAAGCGGTTCTAGGCGCTACAGTCTGGAACAGCGCGACCGCTACGGTCGCAGGTTCGAATCTTGCCTTGGGCATGGATGTGTGTGATGTCCTTAAGTTAGTTAGGTTTAAGTAGTTCTAAGTTCTAGGGGACTGATGACCTGAGATGTTAAGTCCCATAGTGCTCAGAGCCATTTGAACCGTTTTGAACCTAACGTGGGTTGTAAACGATGATGCCGACACTAGGTAGGACAGCGCTCCGCGAAGGCTGTTGCGTGTACTGGATAGGGTGAGTGGACGCCCGTTGCGAGATGACACAAGGCTGACTGCAGACAACGCCATCGTTGGTACTCTGCACGAGATGACCGCCGCTCCCAAGTTACTAAAGCGTGTATCTGAGGTGAGGGCGTTGTAAGGTACAGTAAAGGTCTCGGGAGGCGGGCAGCGATGTGCCTTGGGCGGAGAATGCAGGGAAGACGGCACCAGTCTGACGATAGGAGAGCAGTAAACTTGTGGACACTGTGGAAAGCTACAGGTATTTAAGGCTTTACCCTCTCGACAGAACACGGCATGTAAGTGTGAGTCTGCAACTTTCTCGTACCAAAAATACTTCTAGCTGGGCTCTCATATACAGGGTGGTCCATTGATCGTGACCGCGCCAAATATCTCACGAAATAAGCGTCAAACGAAAAAACTACAGACAACGAAACTTGTCTAGCTTTAAGGGGGAAACCAGATGGCGCTGGCCCGCTAGATGGCACTGCCATGGATCAAACGGATATCAACTGCGTTTGTTTTTTAAATAGGAACCCCCATTTTTATTACATATTACGTGTAGTACGTAAAGAAATATGAATGTTGTAGTTGGACCACTATTTTGGCTTTATGATAGATGGCACTGTAATAGTCGTGGTATCACGTAACATTTCGCCAGTACGGACGGCATTTGCTTCGTGATACATTACCCGAAGTTAAAATAGACCGTTTACCATATGCGAAAATGGTCCATATCGAGTTGATGTATGGCTATTGTGATCAAAATGCCCAACGGACGTGTGCTGTGTATGCTGCTCGGTATCCTGGACGACGTCCTCCAAGTGACCGGACCGTTCGTCGGATAATTACGTTATTTAAGGAAACAGGAAGTGTTCAGCCACATGTGAAACGTCAACCACGACCTGCAACAAATGATGATGCCCAAGTAGGTGTTTTAGCTGCTGTCGCGGCTAATACGCACGTCAGTAGCAGACAAATTGCGCGAGAATGGGGAATCTTAAAAACTTCGGTGTTGAGAATGCTGCATCAACATCGATTGCACCCGTACCATATTTCTATGCACCAGGAATTGCATGGCGACGACTTTGAGCATCGTGTACAGTTCTGCCACTGGGCACAAGAGAAATTACGGGACGATGACAGATTTTTTGCACGCATTCTATTTAGTGACCGAGCGTCATTCACCAACAGCAAAACGTAAACCGTCATAATACGCACTACTGGGCAACGGACAATCCACGATGGCTGCGACAAGTGGAACATCAGCGACCTTGGCGGGTTAACGTATGGTGCGGCATTATGGGAGAAATGATAATTGGCCCCCATTTTATCGATGGCAATCTAAATGCTGCAATGTATGCTGATTTCCTACGTAATGTTCTATCGATGTTACTACAATATGTTTCACTGCATGACAGCATGGCGATGTTTTTCCAACATGATGGATGTCCGGCACATAGCTCGCGTGCGGTTGAAGCGGTATTGAATAGCTTATTTGCTCACCGGTGGATTGGTCGTCGGAGCACCATACCATGGCCGCACGTGATCCGGATCTGACGTCGCGGGATTTCTTTCTGTGGGGAAAGTTGAAGGATATTTGCTATCGTGATCCACCGACAACGCCGGACAACATGCGTCAGCGCATTGTCAATGCATGTGCGAACATTACGGGAGGCGAACTACTCGCTGTTGAGAGGAATGTCGTTACACGTATTGCCAAATGCTTTGTGGTTGACGGACATCATTTTGAGCATTTACTGCATTAATGTGGTATTTACAGGTAATCACGCTGTAACAGCATGCGTTCTCAGAAATGATATTGTAACGTCCCCTTTGAACAATTATACATGACTGTGCTTAAACTGACACACAATATTTTGTTAGCGCAACGCAATCTGACTTTCAAAATTCCCTACAAAAGAATGGCCCTGACTAACATTAAACTATACCTTTCACAAATCACCTACCTCACAAAAATCTTCGCTGCTCAAGCTACTGCAATACAGCGAGCGCCACTACTGCCAGCTAAATAAAAGATTCAAACTATGGAAGGCACTAACTACTGATAGGGATAGTTAGCAAATGAAAGATATTAATAGAGAACAAACAATGTATTTACCTTGATATCATCATATATAAATATAGCAGTTCATGACAAATTTCAAAACTCCGCCATCTCTCTCCCCACATCCACCACTGCTGGCGGCTCACCTCCAACTGCGCAACGCTACGCGCTGTTCACAGCCAGCTGCCTAACACTACAATGGCGAGTATTACAACAATGCAAAGCAGCCACAGACTGCACACAGCACAGCCAGTGATTTTCATACAGAGGTGGCGTTACCAATAAAAAAACCTAAACAGCCTACTTACATAGCCCGCATGCTCCCCACAAAAAATTTTACAAATTGGTTTGGGCAGTGGCCAATACAGATTTGAAAAAATTTTCATAATTACAATAACAAAGAAATCAAATGCACACACTTATTGATACAATGTTGGTCAAAAGCTCAAATTTTCTCACAGTCCATAAAGACAGTCCTGATCGTTCATCAAGGTAAAATAGTAGTGTTTTCCTCAAAGTCTGAGCAGTAGAAGAAAATGCACACGGAAGTAGTGGATTTCCATGCAGTCTTGAAGAAGTAGCGTTGTCCTTCCAACGGAAAGACAGTGCTGACTCTTGAAATGCTGACAGATAATCCGCCACAACAGAACAAACCCACAGCAGAGTCAGTCGAAGTTTTGAAGAATATTGGTGGGTAGGTCATCACAGAGCAGACCCACTGTAGTCCTGGTAGAGATTACGGTATTGGTGGGCCACCAGAGGTGCAGACCCACTGCAGTCCTTGTAGAAATAATGGTAATGGTGGGCCATCAAAGATGCAGAACCGCTGCAGTCCTTGTAGAGATAATGGTAATGGTGGGCCATCAAAGATGCAGACCCACTGCAGTCCTTGTAGAGACGCCAGCAGCCATCTGTTGCGACTGTGCAGGTGCACAATCACCATCGAAGAGTCTTGCGGACAATATAGCAAGTCCATAAACCACCACTTGTGCACTCACAAAGTTTTTGGAATTGTCCTTAGAACCAGCAATCCTGTTATCCAGTCCCTTGCTGAATCATTAACACACGTGCAAACACTATCAGTCCCTACTTCTCACATATTGTCCATATACTATGACCAACGGAAATGTGTGCAGTGAAATGAATGCTTACAAGTTACTTAGTTTGATAAACTGGTGTCAATTACAATTTTATAACATGAGAATACAATAACAAAGGTACAGAATACATCATTAAAAACATAACAATACAGATAACATTTGTAGTACAGGCTTTACAAAAGAATCGAACTAACATATACATCAGTGGAATTATGACATGAGTACATACATAAGAGATCACAATAACTTTTGAAACATCAACTTCACACATGAGCATTAAACCAAAACAGAATAAATAATGTCTAAACATCTTTACAAAGTAAATAACATATTATTAATGCCAATTATATTCGAGGATAGCAGTATTGCTCATCATAGTGAATGTAGCTTAATATTAAAAGAAAAAAAAATTCTATGAAACTACACAGAGACAGGAAGAAAACAAATACACAAGGGTACACAAACACATAGTGGGATAACACCAATAGGAAAGGACAGGGTTCGTTTTCAGTGTAACATGTGGTACTGCAGTCCAACCCAAAACTTCATATATCTTTCCTCTTATTTCATCCTTTGTTTCCACCAAAAAAAAATTCTATCTAAGCATGCTTTCTGTATTTATATGTTCACACATTTCTTACCTCAACATTTATTTCCAAGAAAATCCTACCTAAACCTGTTTTCTGTACTTTTTTTCGTATAACTTCTCAATGCATTTCTTCCAATTCATCGCAACTCATTCTCTTAGAGGCTACCCCCTCTTAAGCTAACTTAAATCTACTGAGCTCAGATGCTAAACTAAGGGACGAGGCAATGCAGCAGCACAAAATAAGTAACACAAACAGCAATGACCAAAAAAATGGAAAATTGCAAAGCAAGCTACAGTAAATCTAAATTACCAAGCAATGCAACATTACAACTAATATGAGCCAATGTGCAGCAACAAGAAAAATAAATCAGTAATAAACTGGCTTAGCAGAGTAACACAAAGTCAAATTCAGTAACACTATGCCTGGCAAACAGCAGTAACTTACCCGTATACCTAAACATGACATAGCTCAAGCAGAAAAAATATTACAGTAAAAACAACAATGCAGATAAGGGAAATGTATATTCACAACTTAATGTCTATGTAATTAAAGTGGTGCACCACAAATTATTCTACAAAAGTAATTACCAAGTACTTGAAAAGAAAATTATAGATGCAGTTACTGTTATTAGTCCCTTCTTATTGTTCTCTCCATTCCAAGAGCTCCGTTTTCGAAGAATGTGGATCAGAAAATAATTATTTAATAAATCTGTTGACAGAAAGTGTTCACATTAGCAGATGCATTTAAGTTTATTTTATAAAACCAATGCTGCAACACAGCTGGAAACCAGATATTAAACAAAATGAGCAATCTCTTAACTACAAAGACAATAGACGTAAAATGTTTCTAATCATTTCATTAGGCATTTTAGTAAATATCATAAATTACGAGTTCCACAGTATGCTTTCAACAAGGAAATGTCAATAGCGAGGACAATGGCCTCCCCTTTCTTTTATTCTACCTGTGCTTCTGATGAGGCACTCACTAATGACTTGTTCTCCCGGCGTCTGACACAGCTGCGTGCCCACGACGCATTACATGCAGGTGGTCACTTAACTTTCTTACGGAAATATTTACGACAGCAGTTTCCGCTACTGTGACAGTCTCATATACAAAATTTCACGGGTCGAGAATTTGCGTTGCAAATGTGTAGAAACAAAACCCTATAAATATAAGTGTCCAAATAAAATATTCGTCAGCATTGTGATACAGTCACGCATTTATGCACATTTCATAACTCTTAAAGTACGCTTCTTGGTTTCCAACATACTTCTTATTCCTCATATACGGTAGCATCATCTTATTGATCATAAACATATCTCAACAGCATAGTACACATCGTCGTCATAATAATATCATAACATCTCAGTCAATTGTCAAAATCGTCGTAGCTTCCTCCAATAATTTCAAAACCTAAAAAAAAATTATCTGCTCATTTCAACAGTGTCATCTACCTCAAACGTACTTTAAAAATCATGATCCCATACCAAATACATCATTCAAAGCTCTCATAGTATCACAATGGTTCCGAAAAAGTATGAGCATTTCACAAAGTACAGACAAAATACAATTTCATAAGTGTGAAGTTATCCAACTGTGTAATTGCGTAAACATCTGTCACTGATATAGTAAAATAAATGTTTGTGTCTCTCAGTTACATGATCAGATAGCTGTGTAATTTGTGTGTTAGAGAAATATGGTACCGATGTGTAAAGTTGTATAAGCAAATCCCATATTAGCTGGGGTTCCTTGTGGTTGCCACACACATGATACACAAAGTAAACGTGTACCCCCCTGAGGATTAATATAATTATACCCTCAGGTGTTACAGATTACAACAATTGAATGAAATGTATCACGAAAAACTTTCTTTGTAATTCAAAAATCTTGAAAAATAAATTGTTTAAGTACCAAATTGATCACTCAAATGCGTGTCCTGTAGCGCTAAATGTGCGTCTTGCTGTAAGATAATTCTGTGGAAGTGTCGTAGTTATCATCCTCTGTAAGCAAAGTTCTGCTGAAGTCAATGTACTTACCTCATCATAAATGAAAGTGAAATGCTTTGCGAATAGATATCGTAGTTATTATGTTTATTGGCGTGATGAAGAAATTACTGTGCTGTAATGTATTGTTGTGCTACGGAAAAGGCAGTCTCATTGTAGCTATACCACAAAAGTTACTACTAAAACCTGTTTTACTTTCCAGAATAATTCAGAAAAACTGTGCAGATGTAAAACAGATACACCGCAAAAACAACATTGTAAATTGTCACTCATTAGTAGTGTCGTGACATAATCGTGTAGCTGTCAAAGAAACCAAATGCTAAGTCATCATTAATTCCACAGAAAGTACTTTAAATCCAGAATGTATTTTCAAGTAAACCAAAATGTTGCATTAAAATCTCATTAGCAGTACTGGTAAATGTTCTAAGTATGTGAGCCTTATAGTCATTACGTAAACGTGCAACTAACAAGCAAGAATGTACACACACAATAACACTGTGTCATCTGTTCACAATAACAATGCATTCGTAATTTCTGCTTAAATAAATTCTCTTGGTTCTTGACTGGATATTTAACTTCAAACATTGTTGCATGTTAACAGTTTCTTAAGTCTGACAAAGCATACTAGAAATGTGAAGTGAAAAGTTTTATGGCAAAGACAAAGTTAAAAAGCAGATTATCTTTCAATAAACGGTTTTACATGTGAAATGTGGTGTAAACCTTTACTCTTCCTAGTACGCAGAGTTTCAACTTCAACGCAATTATCATGCCGTATACGTCGTTAAACAATACTGGAATTTTTCTTAAGGTTAGCGTCTATGTCATTTTTCTCTGAGCCAGCCGGCGCAAGCGGCTGCCTGCGGTGCGAGTCATTGTCTGTCCCTTTGTTGGCGCGCGTCGTTATTGGGATTAGGAGACCTAGCTACTACAAATTCACGTTGTCGAAAGTGCCCTGCTCTGTTTGAATCCCGCCAGTTCTGATGAAATTCAGGTCTGTCGTTACGATCACATCGTCTGTCGTGATGTCGGTAGTTCTTGTAGTTTCTTTCTTGTCGGTTAAGTGGTGGAGAATTTCTCCCTGAATCGTAACTGCGCGCTGGACTGTTGCGTCTAAAGTTATTCTGTCTCCCTTGATAATATTTATTTTGGTTCCCATATTGTCTGTTTCTCTTATTGTCTCTGTGATAGTCATTACCACGGAGAGGTGATCTTTCCCTGTAGTTATTACTACTCTGCCAACGGTTGTCATACGGGTGGTGTCTGATTTGGTCACGATTTGTGTTGTGAGAATAGCCTTGTCGTGTCAAGTTATTACTTCTTTCATCGCGGAATTGCGACGGATGTGATCTGTAATTGTTGTGTTCCTGGTTTCGCGGTCCGCGATTGTCAGTGTCAATTTCTAATTCTTGTAAGAGTCCCTGAAATGCTTCAATGTCGTCTTTGCAACGTCCTGCCAAAATAATATGTCGTAAATGTTCAGGCAGTTTGATTAAGCAAATGCGGATAAGTTCTGAGGGGCTGTATGGGTTTGAAAGATACTGATTCTTATGCAACATGTCTTCAAAATATTTCATAAGACTGGAAAATTCAGATTGTTCGAAACGTTTCATCATTATGATGCTATGTTTTACTCGGTCTTGTGTGGCTTGAGACCAATATGCTGAGAGGAAGGCATGGTAAAACTCTCCTTCACTGTGGCAATCGTGAATGACCAATCGCATTCTTACAGCTAGTTCATTCTCTAAGTAGCCACACATAAATTCTAATCTGTGCTCTAATGACCAGTTGGGAGGAAAACAATGAGAGAATTGATGGAGCCACGCTTGTGGATGAATGTCGTTGCCAGAATTCTTAAATGTTTTGAATTTACGTGTAGTAATGAACAGCTTATAGTGGAAGCCATCGTGTTGGCAAGTCGCATATCGGTCATTGTTACGTTGTTTCGGTGGTTCCATCTCAAAATTTGGTGTGCCTTGCCAATTTCTTTCATAATTTCCGTAGTGCCCTGAGTTATTATTTTGTGGCTGTTCTGTACTTCTATGTCCCTCTTCCCGTGTTCGAGCGCGAGTGTCCTCTGAAATATGAAATTTTTGTATTACTTGTGCCAACTGATCTTGTACTTCCCGGATTTCTCTTTTGTATTGCGTATTAATTTGATTCTGATTTTGTTTGAATTTCTTAATTTGTTCATACTCTTCTGTGTCAGTGATGGCTACAGGTCTTGTGTCATTCAGATCATCATCTACCTTTGTAGATAAGTTAGTGTCCTGATCGGAAAGTTCGGCTACTTTCTCCGATAGTGAACACATTTCCTCAGTGTGTTTTTCTGAACCAAGTTTCAGAGTGTCCATTTGTGTTGAAATCGAATCTACTGTGTCCTTCAAGTTTTTCTGAGTTTTTGCAAGTTGCGTAACCGAATCGGTAGATGCAAGTGAGTCAATTTTAGCCCACAAGGACTCATGATTTTCATGAACAATGGTTTGCAGTTCTTTTATGGCTGCTTCGTGATTCTGTAATACATTTTCATGACGCGAAAAAATAGGTTGGAAATGCTCACAAATTTGTGTTTTACGTCATTACAGACCTTTTGACATTTCGATTCAATGTTATGTAACTCAGTAGTTAAATCTTCACGTGTTTTTTCAAGTGTGGTGTCTAACTTTTCAAGCTTTTGCTGTGTTTGTCTCTGATTTTGTTCCAGTGTGTCTAACTTTTGAAGCTTTTGCTGTGTTTGTCTCTGATTTTGTTCCATTGTGTATAACTTTTCAAGCTTTTGTCCCATTTGTTGCATTAATTGTAATAACAATGCACTGGTGTCCGAAACATGTTCCTCAGTGCTTTTCGGCAGTGAAGTTGCACCGGCAACATTCACATTTTGACAAGCGGAAAATGTGTCTTGACTCATTTGAGAAAACGGTGAGAACCCAAAAACTGAGTCTACAGTATTTGCAAAATTGTGTCCTGTCATTCCCGATTCCTGAGGCGAGCTGTTGCCGACCGATCGATCGATAATGCGTCCCTCTTCACTAATTGTTTCACTGTCCACGCCATTGTTTGCCGCCCGCTCCATTTCCCTATGCACAGTTACCAAATTACTACTTTGAACATCAGTTAATTCATTACTCGGTGGCGCTAACACACTGCTTTCATTTTCACTGTCATTTCTCAGTTTACTTTGGAGCCTAGTATTACGTTTTTCACACGCCATTATTGTCACAGTATTTCACACGACAACACAGAAAAACACAATTTGAAGATGAAAAATAAGAGAACACATTAACATAGCACTGAAAATAATATCTAGTTAATTGCAGCTGCGAAATACTTGGTGCAAATCTACATGCATGCCACAACTGTTTTACTGTACAACAATGAAAGTCTGCAACTACAAAGGAGATTTTCTCTACAATTGCGCGCTAGCAATAAACAAAGGCTACACTAATTACACAAACTACAAGAAAAAAAAATCAGAAGATTCCAGTGAGGTATCCTGGCTGGGTCGACATATGTAACGTCCCCTTTGAACAATTTTACATGACTGTGCTTAAACTGACACACAATATTTTGTTAGCGCAACGCAATCTGACTTTCAAAATTCCCTACAAAAGAATGGCCCTGACTAACATTAAACTATACCTTTCACAAATCACTTACCTCACAAAAATCTTCGCTGCTCAAGCTACTGCAATACAGCGAGCGCCACTACTGCCAGCTAAATAAAAGATTCAAACTATGGAAGGCACTAACTACTGATAGGGATAGTTAGCAAATGAAAGATATTAATAGAGAACAAACAATGTATTTACCTTGATATCATCATATATAAATATAGCAGTTCATGACAAATTTCAAAACTCCGCCATCTCTCTCCCCACATCCACCACTGCTGGCGGCTCACCTCCAACTGCGCAACGCTACGCGCTGTTCACAGCCAGCTGCCTAACACTACAATGGCGAGTATTACAACAAAGCAAAGCAGCCACAGACTGCACACAGCACAGCCAGTGATTTTCATACAGAGGTGGCGTTACCAATAAAAAAACCTAAACAGCCTACTTACAATATGTTCACAAAGATACATGAATCACATTGGAACAACCGAAATAAAATGTTCAAACGTACCTACGTTCTGTATTTTAATTTAAAAAACCTACCTGTTACCAACTGTTCGTCTAAAATTGTGAGCCATATGTTTGTGACTATCACAAAGCGAAAAAAGTGGTCCAACTAAAACATTCATATTTCTTTACATACTACACGAATATGTAATAAAAATGGGGGTTCCTATTTAAACAAATGCAGTTGATATCCGTTTGACCTATGGCAGCGCAATCTAGCGGACTAATCATAGCGCCATCTGGTTTTTCCCTTCAAGCTAGACAAGTTTCGTTCTCTGTAGTTTTTTCGTTTGAAGCTTATTTCGTGAGATATTTGGCCCGGTCATGATCAATGGACCACCCTGTATATAAAACAGGAATCTTAGGAAGTTCGTAGGAAACAACATGCTGTAACACAATAATTCGCTAGTATCGTAAGAGTTTTGGAAAACTATCGAGAAGAGAGGAGGACACTCGAGGAGAATGAACACTTGACACTGTATGACCGCTCGTGAGAGGCTATGATTGGCTCTCGAAGAGTGGACAGACTTTTAAGAGGGAAGAGAGGAATAACTAAGGTGGTATATCGTGCACTGCTAGTGAGAGAATCACTTCGAATTCTGCTAGCAGTCATTTCACTTTGCAGGCCAGACTGGTGCATGATGTGACGTTTGCGTTAGGTAGCTTTTCAGGATTCACAACCATCGTCCGACACAGTAACTGCCGACAGGAGCACTGGCGGGCAACATCTGTCGCCAGCTTCAGCGTGTGTAGGTCGCTATGTACTCAGTAAACGTTAGAGTGTTAATGAGTAGGAGGAAGCTGTCCGTCTGGCATGAATAATTTTACGAATTCAAATTTTGGCAGTCACTGTCGTCGGATCGCGGTAACGGATCAGTGTGCTAACAATGTAGAAACCTACCTGTCGGCTCCTAGTCTTGAATCTACACCAAGCTAGTTACTTAATTTGACACTGAATAAGAACTTATTAAACATGTTAATGTTACACTTCAGTGCACCTACTGCATTCCTATCTTATGAAGATTTATAATAGTAGAACTGAAGACAACTATTTCATTACATACGCATCTCACCCTAACATAAAATTAAATTATAGTTTCACTACTCCATCATCCTTCTGAAGACTGCACGGCAGTAATTTAGCGTTAGTAAAAATGCTTGTACAACAAATGATAGTTTATAGTCTTCATTGGGCATCTACAGTACATACCGATAAAGGTTAAATACCTAAAGGCGTAGGTGGTGGGGTAGTGCAATAGGTTTACGAAATAAGAAGTGATGTCTACCTTGTTGTTTATTTTAGTCGTAAATTCGCAAAAAAATTCTTGTATGGAGCGTGTGAAGCTTTTATACTATTTACATATTCAGAAACAATGAAAATCATTAGGACTGCTTCTTCAGTAACTTACTATACAGCTTTCGACCATTTGCGCATGCTTTTGTTTCATGGCAGAATGGAACACTTATTACATGCTCGCTCTGCACAGACTGCTAGTTAATACCCTTCGTCACAGAAAACCAAAATTTAAGAAGTGTAGAGCAAGATATACGGAAGCAGAGAACGACAGCAGCGCTCTTTGCGGCCTTGCAGGGAACTACGAATACAAGTACATATGGCACGAAAATTCGTAATTCTAATTAGAATTCATACTGAGTTGGATTTGTGGTCTATTAGCAGTGCATGACTGCAAACTGGCAAAAAAATATATTTGAGAAATCTAAATCGAAAACTAAGATTAACTTATCATAGCTGGGAATTCGGAGTCATGTAAAATTTTATACCAGACGCCGTGGTTGCCTTTTGATAGTAAAATCATTTATTTGTAAAAAAAACTGTATTGCAGTTACGACTGAGTGGCCATTATCAAGTGGAATTAATTCCGAATGAGCACTGGTCAACGCCTTAAAATCATCTGACGTGATCTGACACAGAAGCTGGTTTCATTGCACTGTGTCCCAGTTGGCGACATCTTTCGTGCACTGTACTCCACGTTGTGAATATATGCCTCATAGTTTGCGTTATTTATCTTCGTATCCAAATATTAGATAGAGCATATGATTTCTTATTCATTTTTGTTTCGTGTAAAATTATAGGCAGTTTCGTGACGTGGTGCTCTGTGAAGTCCTGTACACTACCTGCTTACTAATCCGTGTAAGAACAGATAGATTTAAATGTAATGTAACAACATTGTTGGTATTCTACTTCACTTTGGTTCGCATACGTTTTTCCCAATTTCTCGAATTTCGTGGAGAAGTTGATTTGAGAGAAATGGTATTTAATTTTATTACATCTAGTCACGGAATGATTATGTAATGCTACTTCTAACGGTCCTCCTTTTTAACACTGACTGTGTTTTGCAGTCTTAATAAGTTCAATGCACTACAATCATCTGACCTTAATGAAAATTTGAAAGTAGATAACACACACTCCCATACGTACTTCATCGGATGTACTGCTAAAGTATGTACGACCAGAGCTTACTAAATGCTGCAGTATTCGGTAGGATAGAGGTACCTTCACACTATACCACACAATCCCACGTACAAATATGCAGTGTGGAATATTTCTGGTGCACAAAAGTACGTGGCAGAATAAATACATACTCTTTTAGTAACACCACAGAACATACTGAGTTGCTAGCAGCAACATTATTCAAACCAGGAATATATATTCTTTCTCTGAAAAGCTATAATGAAGTTGAACACCAGTTCTGTGGAAAGCTGCTGACATGAAGTTTTTCATTAACAACAAGAAATTTCAAAAGACGGAGGCAAACTAGAATACAATAGAATACGAGCAATATACTTAAAACGAGCAGTTCTCAGGCGGACTAGTTAGCAGGAGAAACTATACATGAGTCCACAGAAGAATATGCGATAGAAACAGCTTCTCTTTAATATGAAACAAAAACAAACACGGAATTATTTACTCCACCCAACATAACAGATAAGAGCGAAAATAAAACAGAATATGAGCGACGTATTCACAATGCAATGCAAATAGTGCAGAAGAAGTAGCACAATGCTTCTGTACACTACGAAACCAAAACAAGTATGGATACCTTTAAACCACCCAATAAGAAACTGAGATGATGGATTAATAAACATGCAGGGCTCCATGTGACCGCAGCAGAGAACCACCTACCGGTAGATAGTTCCTGTAAAAGTTTCATCTTCCTGCGCTACGTCTTCAACTATGGAAAGGTAAACATGGATGTAGGCAGAGGTATACATTCTATCTTATCGGCGGATTACCGTTATCTGAGGCCGACATTAATTGCTAAATTAGTGCTTTGACACTTTAAATAACAACTTTACCAGTGTAATTCCCATCCACGATGCAAAGTGAGGTGTAAATATTTGGTTACTCAAGCAGGATTGATACTACATCGGGCGCTGAGGTGTATCGGGAAAACTCGAACCTGTTCAGACAGGAGTATCGTTTGGCCAGCCCTTGCATTACGTCGCTGTTTTCTTGTGATCGGCAACAATGAAACGTCCACTTTTCAAGAAAAGTTACCAATTGATACAGCAAGCTCCCTATTACTCGACCTAATGATGCCTGCGCACGGATACCGAACACACGGATACGCCATATTTTTACCCGAAGCTGCTCTTTACTGTACTTACAAAACGTAGAAGATGTTACATTTGAAAGCAACTTGTCAGAAACTAACTAATTCATAAAACTGCATCTGAAACTCTGTGTTTTGTGTCAGTTGCTTTTAGCTGACTTTTGGGAAATTATCATTCATACTTTTACTCACGTTTTACATGACAGTGCTTCTACTTTTCCCAAGAATGGGAACTTCATAATGGTGAAATAAATTCCGCGCTGTATGCTCTGACAACAGACCATAACATTGCAGCGCCTAGGTGTGCGTGGGACCAGTACCTCAATACCCTCGGCTTCGCTCACTTCCACTACCAAACACACTGTGGTTTGCTTGTGCTTGACACTTAGCTGTTGATGTTGCGGTTCAGAGGCATCGCTGTTTAACCGCTGACCTGTATCTTCTTCATCTAAGTCTCCAAAACCAGTAGCCCATTTTCTGAACGATACGGACCATTCTAACAAAATACTTCATGTTTATATATTTTCAGAAGTCGTCTACCTACGAGCATGCGTGGATACAGGCACCCATAGAGTAGGGAGCTCACTGCGCTCTATGTTTTCCTGGCAGTGACGACACAGAGGTGTTACGAATGGCAGAAAAGTTTTCACCTTACTCGTGAGGTGGTTCGCAAGTGGTTTGTGTTGAACGCTGCAAGTGTATTTCCTACACATTATTCCTATCACACTCAGAAATTCTTTCGAGAGAATTGTATTCTGAGCCAGTGTAAGGATATACTGATTCTGTACTGAAGTTACTAAATACGCCTACTAGTGCCTGTTACTTCTCAGTTGCCCATATCTTGACTTATTCGACTTGTTTCGAGGAACGAACCCCAAAATAAGGTAACCATTACAGTCTAGAAACACTTATCCAGTGATTTTCTCAAAACTTTTTCTTTGAACTCCCTGACTTTTCACACGAAATGTCGTGCTTCTGAAGAAATACAGGCTGTCCTATACAGTAATCGCTGGAGTCAGCTACAGCGGTGGAAGAAGGAATGGCGCGTGAGAAAATTTCCGCGAGTAATAAACGCCATGTTTTCCAGCAAGTGCCAAACCAAGAACGGCACTGAAAGAAAGTACACTATGTGCTCAAAAGTATCCGGAAACCTGGTTGAAAATGACTTATATGTTCGTGGCGCCCTCTGTCGGTGATACTGGAACTCAATATGGCCCACCCTTAAGTCTTGATGACAGCTTTCACTCTCGCAGGCATACGTTCAATCAAGTGCTGGAAGGTTTCTTGGGGAATGGCAGCTCATTCTTCACGGATAGTTGCACTGAGGAGAGTTATCGATGTCGGTGGGTCAGGCCAAGCACGAAATCGGCGTTCCGAAACATCCCAAACGTCTTCTATAGGATTCAGGTCAGGACTCTGTGCAGGCCAGTCCATTACAGAGATGTTATTGTCGTGTAGCCACTCCGCCGTAGGCCGTGCATTACGAACAGGTGCTCTATCTGTTGAAATATGCAATCGTCTTTCCCAAATTGATATTCAGCAGTGGTAAGCAAGAAGGTGCTTCAAATATCAATGTAGGAATGTGCTGTGATAGTGCCATGCAACACAAGAAGGGGTGCAAGCTCCCTCCATGAAAACACGATCACACCACAACACCACCGCCTCCGAATTTTTCTGTTGGCACTACACACGCTGGCAGATGACTTTCACCGGGCATTTCCCATACCCGCACCCTGCCATCGGATCGCCAAATTGTGTACCGCGATTCGTCTCTCCACACAACGTTTTTCTACTGTTCAGTAATCCAATATTTAGCTCTTTACATCAAGCGAGGCGTCGTTTGGCATTTACTGGCGTGATGTGGGGCTTATGAGCAGCTGCTTGACCAAGTTTTCTCACCTTCCGCCTAACTGTCATAGTACTTGCTGTGGATCCTGATGCAGTTTGGAATTCCTGTGTGATGGTCTGAATAGATGTCTACCTATTACACATTACGACCCTCGTCAACTGTCGGCAGTCTCTGTCAGTCAACAGACGAGGTCCGCCTGTACATTTTTGTGCTGTACATGTCCCTTCACGATTCCAATTCACTATCACATCGGAAACTGTGCACCTAGGGATGTTAGGAGTGTGGAAATCTCGTGTACAGGCATATGACTCAAATGTCACCCAACCACCTAACCACGTTCAAAGACCGTGAGTTCCGCGTAGCGAACCATTCTGCTCTCTCAGGATGTCTAATGACTATTGAGGTGGGTGATGTGGAGCACCTGACAGTAGGTGACAGCACAACGCACTAATACGAAAAAAGTATGTTTTTGGGGGTATCCGGATATTTTTGATCAGATAGTGTATGTGTAGTGCTGACGTGGTTCAATCATAATGACATTATTGTCTCGGAGTCAAGATAATTTGAATGTGCTGGAAACTGGTCTCTTGCTGCGAGACAAAAGAATCTGGACTTTACTTAGTGTGTCTTGACCGGAGACATGCAAATTACTGGCAACTACTTCTGTAGCTGGAGGCTGTAGTGAAGTATTCCCAAAACACAGCTTCCACAACAGCATCACCAACAAAGAAGTAGAGTTATATTTTTAAGGGAAACGGCTGAAACATAACAGAAATCTATAGTACCTAGGTGTCGTTCTAGACAGGACGCTCAGCTTTAAAGAGCGCTTGCTGGGAACTGCCACTAAGATGAAGACCACAAGCAACATCTTGCAGAAACTATGTTGTATTACATGGGATTCATCAACTCCAAGAATTTCTGCTCTTGGACTGGTATCCTCTGTGGAAGAATACCGTGCTGCTGTCTGGACAAACTGCAAATGCGTTATACTTGTGGACACGCATCTCAGCCAGATTATGTACATCACTACAGGAACAAAGAGAAACCCTCTCTGTTTGCCTATTCTCATTTTTGAGACAAGAATCTGCTCTCAAGCGAGAGTTTACAAAAACAGCTGTTACGACTTATCTGCCTGTACATGAGGACTTTCCTGCGTTCAATTGAAGCAGATTTCGCTCCCTTCATTCACGATTGCATGAAGTGATAAGAACAGACCGATGGGCAGAACCACGACAAAACAGTGCTTCACGAGAAGAGTTTAAGATGGCCAGCACCTGTTCCAGGCTCTTTCAGCTTTTGAAAAGCATCACTATATTTGTTCTGCCCTTAGTGGAGAAAGGACAAATAGTGGATACGTGCTGACTCAATGTACAAATGAGAATTAATAACGACGCCCGGCTATGACTGTGGTGCAGGACGACAAAACTATTCAACATACCATACGTGCTTTCCCAGAGGAGCATTTCCTGGAAATCCGAACAATTTCCTGGTAGCAGCAGACACATCGACTGAATGTATTCAGCAGCATGAAAAATGTATGTGACTTTCTGTGCATTTTATAAACACAGTAAATTTAATTAATCTATAACTATGAAGGTTTCTGTGGGTGCATATGTATCGTTAGAGAAAGAACCTTTTTCTTGTGTGATGTTATAACAACTTTATATTTAAAAAAATAAATGTGTATGAACACGTCACACCAAAACAACGTTAGCAATATCTCAACCAGCTCTGAGTACAATTAGTCATTGACGATGTATTTTCTTATTTTCTATTTTAAAAGGGTCATTATAAGACATTAACCTTTTCTGCCGTCATGAAAACCTTTAACTCAGCCTATCAGTCACCTACATTTTGGCCTGTCTGGGAAGTCTAAACCAATTTCGCCACCTTGAAAACACATGTTGTTGCTCGTGGGAATGTCCCAACAGCCCACAACGAAATTCAAACGACTCAATGTGAACAGTTGGGGCTGGCTGGTAGATTACGTAAAGACTCAACTTTTCTTGCCGGGATCGGTGAGCCACGGACTTCGTAGCAATGGGAACAGCCCCTCACACTCCGACCCCGCGTGGACCCCGCCAGCGGCCTCGGCCAGACACGCGCCACGGAGACTTCCTCGCTGCTCCACGCCAACCGAGTAACTTTCAGGCCCGGAAACGGTGAAAGGACCAAATATACGTCGGCCGATGAGACGACCAACCGAACGACCAACCAACGGTCGTCCCGCTCCAATCTGCCTCCGTCGGACACTTCACGTGTGTCGCGAACGGTCGGCGATCACTGGCTGTCGGCGCTTCACCGACGTTCTGTCCCCGACTTCACTGCTGCTGCGTCCCGACTGCACTGCTGGTCCATTCCGAACTCACTGCCAGACACACGACGATCCGAAAATGCTATCGGTCACTCCTCTCCCGGGCAAGTGAGGCTGGAAGTTAGTGACGCCAGTAAATGGAATAAGAAAATGAGGCGACAGTACGGTAATAGAAGATGACAAACAATAAACGGCATGAACACGAGGTGTGCACGGCTCACATTCGACGGTGGTATAAACAGTTTGAAGAAACAGGGTGCCTCTGTAGAAAGTCGTGGTCGGCCACGCGTTCCCGAAGAAACAGTGGAACAAATTCGACGAGCATTTGAG
The DNA here is from genome assembly GCF_023864345.2 of Schistocerca serialis cubense. NCBI lineage: Eukaryota > Metazoa > Arthropoda > Insecta > Orthoptera > Acrididae > Schistocerca > Schistocerca serialis. Next base: position 736,453,696 of record NC_064642.1, read on the forward strand.
CGGAGCCTCCGCAAGTCTATTCGTCGTGCTATCCGAGAACTTGTGTTGCCACGCATGGCAGTGTGTTATGGCGTAGCTTATCCCTCAAACAATACCGATTACAACTGGTACAAGCTCTTCGAAATACTGACAAGGTGAAGCGAGTGGACTTCAGCAGTGCTTATCTAGAGGACATGGAAGATGACACTTTTAGTTCACGGTTCATATTCAACGATGAGGCAACTTTTCATATTGGCGGCAAGGTTCGTCGTCATAATGTGCGTATATGGGTGCTCAAAAATCCTCATGAAACAACTGAACACCAAAAGTGGATTTTTCTTGTGCTGTTTCGCAAAGCAAGGTTTATGGACTTGGACATCTTGTAATGCTGCAGAACTAGTTATTCCCACAACCTGACTGTGACAATTTCATCTATCAGCAAGATGGAGCACCACCGCACTGGCACAACAACGTGCATAGTTTCCTCAATGCCAACATGTCTCAATGTTGTGTAGGGCGTACAGGACCGCGAGACCAGGCTTTACACTCTTGGCCTACTAGGCCCCTGACTTAACACCATGTGATTTCTTCGTGTGGGGACATGTTAAACAATGTGTTTATGTTGCTCCCTTACCTCCTGACACTGATGAAGAAAAAAAAATCCACAATATCAGATGCTGTAGCTTCAGTGACGGAAGACACCTTGAGCTCAGTTTGGGATGAATTCGGCTATCGGCTAGATGTCGTCCGTGCAGCCGATGGAGAATATATTGCACATTAATGATGGATTTTTATAAACATCTGTCTTTTATGAGTAATTTAATAGGCAATTTCTTGATGTTAAGCCCGTATTCCTAATACATAATTCTATTTAAAACCGGATCACTCTCTTTGGGACACCCTTTATAATTGGTTGGGGCCCACCGTCACCTGTTTCGATTTGACCCAAAAGCTTGTGTATGTGGATGTCATCCGAGTAACAGAGCCATGAGGAAGAAATCAAGTTTTATAAAGCTGCCAAAGTCAAGTGTTGGTGACGTGATTGTGAAGTGGAAACGCAAAGAAACTACCACAAATGGAGGAGAATGGGCAGAACTCATATACAGACTGACAGGGACAGTCGAGCATGACGTCAGGGGAAGGAACCCCTCGTGAGGACCAAAGTGATACCAACCGTCCAACTACCACAACGACTGTGCAGAAGAAGTCAAAAGGAATGAGGTACAACGGTAGAGCAGCTCCTTATAAACTGGACATACCTTCAGAATGAAATTTTCTCTCTGCAGCGGAGTGTACGCTGTTATGGAACTTCCTGGCAGATTAAAGCTGTGTGCCGGACCGAGACCCGAACCCGGCACGTTTGCCTTTCGCAGGAGAGCGTCTGCGAAGTTTGCAAGGTAGGAGACGAGGCTCTAGCGGAACTGAGGTTGCGAGGACGGGTCGTGAGTCGTGCTAGGATAGCTCAGGTGGTAGAGCACTTGCCCACGAAAGGCAAACGTCCCGAATCAGAGTCTGGGTCCAGCACACAGTTCTAATCTGACAGGAAGTTTCGTAGACATATCTTGCAGCAGTGCTGGGCGACGTGAGCGACGCAACTGGGCAGTGGATGACTGGAAGCGAGTGATTACGAGAGACGAATCATGCTGTACACTGTGGCAATCCGACCTGCCAAGTGCCTGGAGAACTGTATTTGCCGTCATGTGTAGTACCTACTGTAAAATGCGGAAGGGGTGATGTTACGGTGAGGGTCCGTTTTTCGTTGTTAGGTTATGGTAAAATGATATGTGAACGGAGATAAGGAATTTATACAGAATTGTGTACTGCGCACAGTAGAGGAACAAGTCGGAAGTGTTGGTAACAGCATGAGAACACACCTCGTCATATACTAGCATCTGTGAGGCAATGGTTTGTGGACAAAAACATTTCTGAAATGAGAAACCTCCCCTTACAAAAATTTATGAATTACTTTGCTGGTAAACCTCTTACGTTATCTGATTTTCAAACAGCTGAGCAAAAGTGAACTTACTCAGACATTTCTCTCTTTACTTATTCTGATCATCGCTAAACTGACACACAATATTTTTAGTACAACGCAATCTGACTTTCAATAATCCCTACAAAAGAATGGCCCTAACTAACAATAACCTATACCTTTCATGTATCACTTACCTCACAAAAATCCTCGTTACGCGAACTGCTGCAATACAGCGAGCGCCAATACTGGCAGCTAAATAAAAGATTCTGACTACTAAAGGCACTAACTACTGATAGGCATGCTTAGCAAATGAAAGATTTTGATAGAGAACAAACAATGTATTTACCTTAATAGCGTTCAAAAGTCATAATATACATACATATATCAGTTCATCACATCCAGTTTTACAAATTTACCCTCTCTGAACGATACACGTCCAGATCATCCGCTCTCATAACTCTGCCATCTCTCTTCCCAAATCCACCACTGCTGGCGGCTCACCTCCAATTGCGCAACGCTACGCGCTGTTCACATCCAACTGCCCAACACTGCAGTAGCGAATTTTCCAACAATGCCAACCAGCCACAGACTGCACACAGCACAGCCAGTGATTTTCATACAGAGCGCTACGTGACGTTACCAACATAAGAACCTAAACAGCCTACTTACAAATGGACTGAAATGCTTAAAGTCACATCCTGAACCCCATGACTTACGTCACCAAAATGTGTAATTCACGGGTGGGCCTCTTAGTCAAGTGGTAAAGTGTGTGACTGGAAAAGATTCTGTCATCTGACAATGCAATATATTCGAAAAAACTCGATCAAAATATAACATTAACTTCTCGTACTTGTGTTTCAGAGTCATAGAAAATTTTATAAATGACATTATACTCGCAATCTGACAGTACTATTATTTCTACCTAAAATCCAGTTTTGACTGGTTTCATAGCACTGGGTTCCCGATTAACATTTGTTACATAAACTATACTCTTTTAAGTGCAATGCTGATATGTAGCTTGTATTCTGCTTGATTTTTTATCGTATGCATAATACTGGGTCGTGTGACTGATTCCACGTTTGTTTTTTCCTCTATCGGGCACTCAAATGTCATTTGCAGAGTATCCATGTAGATGTAGGTACAAAACAGGAGCTGATTTCGTCGCGTAGCGTTGTCTGGGCTCGTGAACATTTCTTTCTATCTTCGGATCCGGGTGTGAACTGTTCGATTTTGATACAAGGTAAGTATACTACTCGTAATTTGCTCTGTTTTAGTTCAAGGGCAGCAACGCTAGCCACTAGACAACGAGCTGCGTACAAAACGTTCGAAATCATGAGAAAACAGGAATAAGCTACAGGTAAAGACAGGTGGTACACAATATGTGCAAGAACCAAGAATGAAGCAATAAGAGTGGAAGACCAAGAACGAAGCGCTCCGATTAAAAAGAATGTAAGACAGGGATGTAGTCTTTCGCCCCTACTGTTCAATCTGTACAACTGCGAAGCAATGACGGAAATAAAGTTTCTAGGTAGAAATGAAGGTTTAAGGTGAAAGGATATCAATGGTAAGATTCGCTGTTGACATTGCTCTCCTAAGTGAAAGTGAAGAAGAATTACAGGATCTACTGAACTAAATGAACAGTCTAATGAGTACAGTTTATGGATTGAGAGCAAATCGAAGAAAGACGAAAAAAATGCGACGTAGCAGAAATGAGAATAGCGAGAAACTTAAGATCAGAATTGTTCATGTCGAAATATATGATGATGGTGTTGAGACGGCAACGAGACACAAATTTATTTTCGGTTCCTTCAATCAAAAGGCACCGTTACCGGTTTCGAATCATTACGATTCATCTTCAGACGCCTTTCATGCTTTCATTAGAACATGTGGTGATTTTTTTTAAAGATAAATTGTCGTGAAATATCCGTTTGGAGTGTTTGATTTTCGTCCAAGAGATGTGAATACATTCCCACTGCATTCTTATCGTTGCACACGTAAGTTTTTCTCACTGAACACTAGATTTGTCACATTTCTAACATGCACCACAAGTTTTGATAAATACAAAGCGCTTACAAACATAACAACATCAACATTTGTCTTCAAATAACAGCCACGGTCTCCAACCATTTCAACATATGATAAAATTGCACCAAGTAGATGAAGTTAAGGAATTCTGTCACCTAGACAGCAAAATAACCCATAACGGACGCAAGGAGGTCATAAAAGGCAGACTAGCACTGGCAAAAAGAGAATTCCTGATCAGGAAAGTATTTTTTTTTTGTCATCAGTATACTGACTGGTTTGATGCGGCCCGCCACGAATTGCTTTCCTGTACTAACCTCTTCACCTCAGAGTAGCACTTGCAACCTACGTCCTCAATTATTTGCTTGACGTATTCCAATCTCTGTCTTCCTCTACAGTTTTTGCCCTCTACAGTTCCCTCTAGTACCATGGAAGTCATTCCCTCATGTCTTAGCAGATGTCCTATCATCCTGTCCCTTCTCCTTATCAGTGTTTTCCACATATTCCCTTCCTCTCCGATTCTGCGTAGAACCTCCTCATTCCTTACCTTACCAGTCCACCTAATTTTCAACATTCGTCTATAGCACCACATCTCAAATGCTTCGATTCTCTTCTGTACCGGTTTTCCGACAGTCCATGTTTCACTACCATACAATGCTGTGCTCCAGACGTACATCCTCAGAAATTTCTTCCTCAAATTAAGGCCAGTATTTGATATTAGTAGACTTCTCTCGGCCAGAAATGCTTTTTTTGCCATAGCGAGTCTGCTTTTGATGTCCTCCTTGCTCCGTCCCTCATTGGTTATTTTACTGCCTAGGTAGCAGAATTCCTTAACTTTATTGACTTCGTGTCCGTCAATCCTGATGTTAAGTTTCTCGCTGTTCTCATTTCTACTACTTCTCATTACCTTCGTCTTTCTCCGATTTACTCTCAAACCATACTGTGTACTCATTAGACTGTTCATTCCGTTCAGCAGATCATTTAATTCTTCTTCACTTTCACTCAGGATAGCAATGTCATCAGCGAATCGTATCATTGATATCCTTTCACCTTGTATTTTAATTCCACTCCTGAACCTTTCTTTTATTTCCATCATTGCTTCCTCGATGTACAGATTGAAGAGTAGGGGCGAAAGGCTACAGCCTTGTCTTACACCCTTCTTAATACGAGCACTTCGTTCTCGATCGTCCACTCTTATTATTCCCTCTTGGTTGTTGTACATATTGTATATGACCCGTCTCTCCCTATAGCTTACCCCTACTTTTTTCAGAATCTCGAAGAGCTTGCACCATATTATATTGTCGAACGCTTTTTCCAGGACGACAAATCCTATGAAAGTGTCTTGATTTTTCTTTAGCCTTGCTTCCATTATTAGCCGTAACGTCAGAATTGCCTCTCTCGTCCCTTTACTTTTCCAAAAGCCAAACTGATCGTCACCTAGCGCATTCTCAATTTTCTTTTCCATTCTTCTGTAAATTATTCTTGTAAGCAGCTTCGATGCATGAGCTGTTAAGTTGATTGTGCGATAATTCTCGCACTTGTCAGGTCTTGCCGTCTTCGGAATTGTGTGGATGATGCTTTTCCGAAAGTCAGATGGTATATCGCCAGACTCATATATTCTACACACCAACGTGAATAGTCGTTTTGTTGCCACTTCCCCCAATGATTTTAGAAATTCTGATGGAATGTTATCTATCCCTTCTGCCTTATTTGACCGTAAGTCCTCCAAAGCTCTTTTAAATTCCGACTCTAATACTGGATCCCCTATCTCTTCTAAATCGACTCCTGTTTCTTCTTCTATCACATCAGACAAATCTTCAACCTCATAGAGGCTTTCAATGTACTCTTTCCACCTATCTGCTCTCTCCTCTGCATTTAACAGTGGAATTCCCGTTGCACTCTTAATGTTACCACCGTTGTTTTTAATGTCACCAAAGGTTGTTTTGACTTTCCTGTATGCTGAGTCTGTCCTTTCGACAATCATATCTTTTTCGATGTCTTCACATTTTTCCTTCAGCCATTTCGTCTTAGCTTCCCTGCACTTCCTATTTATTTCATTCCTCAGTGACTTGTATTTCTCTATTCCTGATTTTGCCGGAACATGTTTGTACTTCCTCCTTTCATCAATCAACTGAAGTATTTCTTCTGTTACCCATGGTTTCTTCGCAGCTACCTTCTTTGTACCTATGTTTTCCTTCCCAACTTCTGTGATGGCCCTTTTTAGAGATGTCCATTCCTCCTCAACTGTACTGCCTACTGCGCTATTCCTTATTGCTGTATCTATAGCGTTAGAGAACTTCAAACGTGTCTTGTCATTCCTTAGTACTTCCGTATCCCACTTCTTTGCGTATTGATTCTTCCTGACTAATGTCTTAAACTTCAGCCTACTCTTCATCACTACTATATTGTGATCTGAGTCTATATCTGCTCCAGTATCTGATTTCGGAATCTCTGTCTGACCATGATGTAATCTAATTGAAATCTTCCCGTATCTCCCGGCCTTTTCCAAGTATACCTCCTCCTCTTGTGATTCTTGAACAGGGCATTCGCTATTACTAGCTGAAACTTGTTACAGAACTCAATTAGTCTTTCTCCTCTTTCATTCCTTGTCCCAAGCCCATATTCTCCTGTAACCTTTTCTTCTACTCCTTCTCCTGCATTCCAGTCGCCCATGACTATTAGATTTCCGTCCCCCTTTGCATACTGCATTATCCGTTCAATATCCTCATACACTTTCTCTATCTGTTCATCTTCAGCTTGCGACGTCAGCATGTATACTTGAACTATCGTTGTCGGTGTTGGTCTGCTGTCGATTCTGATTAGAAATACCCGGTCACTGAACTGTCCACAGTAACACACCCTCTGCCCAACCTTCCTGTTCATAACGAATCCTACACCTGTTTTACCATTTTCTGCTGCTGTTGATATTACCCGATACTCATCTGACCAGAAATCCTTGTCTTCCTTCCACTTCACTTCACTGACCCCTACTATATCTAGATTGAGCCTTTGCATTTCCCTTTTCAGATTTTCTAGGTTCCCTACCACGTTCAAGCTTCTGACATTCCACGCCCCGACTCGTAGAACGTTATCCTATCTTTTTCTCATGGTAACCTCCCCCTTGGCAGTCCTCTCCCGGAGATCCGAATGGGGGACTATTCCGGAATCTTTTGCCAATGGAGAAATCATAATGACACTTCTTCAATTACAGGTCACATGTCCTGTGGATACACCTTACGTGTCTTTAATGCAGTGGTTTCCATTGCCTTCTGCATCCTCATGTCGTTGATCATTGCTGATTCTTCCCCCTTTAGGGGCAATCTCCCACCCCTATCCGCTCCTCCGCCCTCTTTGACAAGGCCGTTGGCAGAATGAGGTTGACTTCTCATGCCGGAAGTCTTCGGCCGCCAGTGCTGATTATTTATCAAAATTTAGGCAATGGCGGGGATCGAACCCGGGACCGAAGACGTTTTGATTATGAATCAAAGACGCTACCCCCCCTTTTTTTTGCGCTACCATTACATTCACGTCTTCAGCATTCAGACAGATGAGGCTATAAAAATATTTTATGCCAGCTGCTCTCGATCCACTGACATTACGAACAGAAACAACGCACGCTACCGCTCTTTTTTATTTTTTTTATTTTTTTATTTTTATTATTATTATTTTTTATTTATTTATTTATTTTTTTTAGGTCAGCACAGCACCCAGTCTCTGGGCGGAGAAAATTCCGTGACCCAACCTGGAATCGAACCCGGGCCCAGTGGATTGACAACCCGTCACGCTGACAATTTTTTTTTTATTATTGGTACAAACTTAAATACAACAGAAATGCCATCCTTCCGGCGAAAATAACACAAGACATTATACTCGTACAAGGCGAGCAATTTTGTTTTTTATGAACAAGGTGTAGGAAAAAAAAAGAAGAATAATTCTGATGTAATCTAAGGGGTGTGAAGCAACATACAGTGGAGTGAGGGAAAGACCAGTGTTTTCTGGTGTAGTACATAAAAGAAAGGAGGCGCGGGGAGTCTCAGATGTCAGCAGGGAGGGGGGGGGGGGGGAGGGCGGGAGTGCTGTCGGCGTGTGGCACCATCCAACTGAGCGGGGGTGAAGTAAAGATCGCATGTAGGTAATTGGCGAAGAAGGCGCGGTAGCGCGGTCGGTGTTCGACTTCACTGTGGGCGGTTTGTAAGTACTGCCAGAAATCAAGGCGTGATTTGTCGCCATCATTATACATGTAGGTGATCGTCCATCCCTTGACCCATACAATCGCATGATTTTTGGTGGCGGGGAAATAAGTATTCTCAGGATGGATAAAAGTCCATGGGTCAATCGAGTCCGGCGGAACGCGGAGGTAACAGGCAACGAACTGTCGGGCAAGTTTCCAGACATCACTGGTGGCAGCACAAGTCAGTCGATGGACATCGTCATCCACGAGGTGGCAAATGGAACAAAGTGGAGAGTCCTGTAGTCCGATGGCGTGAAGACGATGATTTGTGGTGAATTTTTCATTTGAGACTTGGTACCATGTTGCCCGGACGTTGGAGGGAAGAAAAGGCTGGTGGATGTGACGCCAAACCGTTGGCCACCGCGTGAACGGTTGTCTCAGTTCGATATTGTTGCTGGATATGGAACGAAGGAGTGGAGTGTAAAAATCTTTAGGTCGAGGAGAACGCGTGGTCGGTAAGTGTGTGTGAACATAACTGAAGTCGACGATGAAATCAGAAATGTGCGTCAGATGGTGTGTGATGTGTCCGACTGGTACTGGTGGTGTTATGGTCGTGGGCACAAGAATTTCCAGCAAGCTGCGCGTAAGGGAGGTGCCCCCGTGCCACTGCTTCTGCATGGTGGGCATGTACAAGGACGCCGCGCGGAGTCGCACATTGATAAGGCCGAGGCCCCCCGCTCGCGGGGGAAGGGTGAGCGTGTCGTAGCGGACCTTAAAGAGCGTACCGGCCGTAAGGAAGTATCCGAAGGCAGCCTGGAGGCTGCGTCCAATAGTTGATGGCAGCGGGAGGACCTGTGCGATGTGGACCATTCTGGCCGCCACATGTTGATTGAGGTATTGGACACGTTGTAAAGAATCGAGTCGTCGGAGAAGATTTTGTCGCACCGTCGTGCGGATAGTTTGGAGTGCACGCCGAAAATTGATTGCAGCGGAGCGGCGCACGGTGGAGGTGAAAATGATACCAAGGTATCGTAGTTTTTGTACACACGGGAGAGGTGCTAAGTCATCGTGTGAGAGGCCGCGTCCAATGGGCATCGCCGCGGATTTAGCCACATTCATGTTACTGCCCGCTGCAGTGCCGTACGTTGATATCAAATCAAGTACCGTGTGTGTTTCACTCCGTGAGCGGATCAGGAGGAGGAGGTCGTCCGCATACGCACGACATCTAAAACTGTGCTGTCGCAAAGTGAGACCAGAAAGGTGGCTCGTCAGACTCCCGATGAGTGGCTCCAGGCTTATGGCATAGAGTAGGGTCGAAAGTGGGCAGCCTTGTCGTACGGAACGCCGGATCGCCACTGGTCCCGCCACACGGCCATTAACCTGAATCAGCGATTCGGCGGTGCCGTACAGGCGCCGGATCACGTCGATAAAGGCTGGTGGAAAACCCATGCGGTTCATCACTGAGAACAGAAAAAGATGCCGCACTTTGTCGAATGCGCTGTCAAAATCAATGGCAACCACTGCGGCGCGGAGTCTGCACGCCGCTGCCAGTGCAATTAAATCGCGACATTCTCCTGTGGCCGTTTGTATATTAACTGTGCCGCCCGGAGTTGTCTGTTCCGGGGATAGAATGCTAGGCAGGATCTTGCGGCATCGCGTTGCCAGTAGGCGTGTAAAAATTTTACAGTCTGCGTTAAGCAGAGTCAGGGGACGGTAATGTGCTGTCGTCACACCTGGTGTCGGTTTGTGGATGGGTATAATAATTCTCGTGACGAAGGACGGCGGTACGGCGTTCCCCATCGTCAGCAGTTCATGAAACATCGTTGTCCACCGTGACGCCATTAGTGTGAAGAAAGCGCGATAAAATTCTATCGGCAATCCGTCGACGCCAGGTGACACCATTTTTGATTGCATCGTGGATTTCGTCACTCGTAATGGGCTCCATCAGCTCGTCCGCTTCGTCGCTGGTGAGGGTGCGAGTTACGTGTGGTAACACAGACTCCTCAGAGTGGTTGTTGGTAGTCTCCTCCTGGTACATTGTGCGGTAGTGGTCGACAAAGGCACTGACGATTTCGGCCGTCAAGTGACGTGCTGGCCGCGACAGGTGGTGATCTCGGTGATGAGTTGTTGTCGTCGATGTTTCCTATCGGAGGCGATATGATGCATGGTCGGATGTTCTTGTTCCGCCGAATCTTGACATCGGGTTCGCACCATAGCCCCTGCAGTCTACGGAGTGTCAAAGTTACAATTTGCGCCTTAATCCCGCTGCGTTCCCTCTGGGTGTCAGGGGTGGGCGGTTGGGCGTCCAGGTCGCGGAGAACGGCGTAGAAATAGTCGGTAGTGTGCCGGCGCCACATAGCAACTTCCTTTCCATACTGAATCAAAGTACGTCGAATGGCAGGTTTGGCACATTCCAGCCACCAAGTCAAGGTCGTGCAGTATTTAGGTAAACGACGTTCACAGGTGGCCCATGTCTCGGTAACACGTTGAAGACATTCGGGATCATGAAGATGGGAGGTGTTTAGCTTCCACGGTGCACGACTACGCCAGACCACTTGCTTGGGGAAGAGAATGTTGCAGATGTAGGCACAGTGGTCCGAAAAGGCCAGGGGCCAAAGTTCTGCACCTTGGACTGCAGGTGTGAGTTCCCGAGAGACGTAAATTCTATCAAGGCGGCTCGCGGAGTGACTCGTCTGGTAAGCATGTCCAGGCGCGTCGCCGTGCCGAACTTCCCAAGCGTCGCGGAGCAACAGATCTCGGACGACCAGACGCAGTTCTTGACAGGTGTTGTAGTGGGGCACTTGATCTTTAGGGTGCAAGACACAATTAAAATCACCCCCAAGCAAGTAATGGTCGCAGCGTCCAAGAAACAAAGGAGCGATTTCTTCTGAATAGAAGAGTGCCCTGTCGCGTCTGCGGGTGGAGCCTGACGGAACGTAAATGTTGACGATACGCGTCCCCATGACGGTGACAGCCATGCCTCTGGCAGATGCAAGGTACGTGATATCGGCCACTGGAATGCCTTCTCTGGCGTAGATGGCTACGCCGCGTCCCAGGTGGTCACCAGGAGAAGGATAAGTGTTATATCCCGCGACGTCTGGAATTGTGGCCAAGTGTACTTCCTGTAGTAGTGCGATATCGACGTCCGACGCCCATATCATCTCTCGCAGCAGTTGAAGTTTCACGGGTGAGCTAATGGTGTTAGTGTTGATCGTCGCTATTCGGTAGGTTTGGAGCCGTACCCCGCCGTGGAGGGGAACTCCACTGGCGGAGGATGAAGAGGGGCGAGGCAACGGTGAGTCGTGCCGTACGCCACCTGACGGCGTTATCAGCGGCGTAACGATGCTTCCGTCTGGGGTAACTCTGTCCCCTGCGTGTGGTCCGGCTCCTCATCGACGTCCTCACTCCACACCATTGAACGCGTTGTCGTTGTGATGGTCGTACGTTCCACTTCGGTCGTAGGGGCGGAGGACGTCTCGGCGGCAGTCGCATCGGTGGAGTCCATTGGTTCTGGAGCACCTGAGCGAGCCAGTAGAGTAGGCATCGACACAGCCACAGTCGGCGTCGTGTTGTCGTCATTCGTATCGTCGTGTGGGTTCTCCGAGGCCTCGTCGGGTCGGACGGCCGCTAGAGCATCAGGGGGAGGTGATCCGTCTCGTTCCGAGACCGTACGGCGCCTCCTCTTGCGCCTCTTAGGTGAACGTTGTTTGCGGGTTCGCCCCTCCGTGTCGGAAGACGGAAGGGAGTCGCGTCGCTCTGAGAGGAAGGCCGTCGCGGGAACGTCAAATGAAGGGGCGTCCATATGTTCAGGCGGGTGGGTGTCGGAAGTCGTCGCTGTTGGTAGTGGCGCCGGAGTAACGTCAGGCTTTGAGCGCGACGTGTCGGCCCCGGCGGTACTCGTAGCAGCTGGAAGGGTCACCGGTACATGGTCCGAGGAGAAGAGAGCGCCGATGCGTAGGTGATCGGTAAAACCGTCGTCGGAGCCGGAGGTGCCACGGTAGCGGCTGGCAGTTGGGTGATTCGTCGCTGAAGACACTCAGATCTGAGGTGGCCTTCTTTGCCGCACCCGGAACAGGTCTTGGGATGGCCGTCGTATATGACAACCGCGTACGGGGTACGTTTGGAATTGCGCCCAGCGTTCGGCAGTGTGGCCATGTACAGTGCCATAGGGGCGGAAAGCCGCGATAACGTCTTCCGCCGGAAGCTCGAACGGAAGTTCGAAAACTCGTATGGTGCGCATTCCTAAGCCGGCATGGTCGACAGTGACCGCTCTGACATTACCGTCGGCGTGGCAGAAGCGTAATCCATGGTTGGTTTCACGAAGTATTCTTTCACATACCGCGTCATTGACAACTTTGACGTACACAGTACTGCTTAATATCGACAAATGGATGCCCAAGATGTCAGAAGCTGGGATCTTAGCAACGTCGCGTAGGAAGCGTTCCACTTCCAAGGCCTTTGGTCGTGCGTAGTCGTTGCAGAAGTTGAATCATAAAGTTGATTTTCGAAAACGGTTCGCCATGATTCTAGTGCACGTAAGCGACACGTAAGTGACGGCCTCTTAAATGTAAACAACAGCGAGCGCGAGCGCTCCGCAGGCGGAAACAACAACACGTCCGCACTGCACGGCGGCGAAAGCCGGACTGTCCTTAGACCACGGGTAATTCTTTTCAGGAAAGTATACTAGTATCAAATATAGGTCTCAATCTGAGGAAGGCATTTCTGAGAACTTGAGTTTGGAGCACACCATTGTGTGATAATGAAACATGGACAGTTGGACAATCGGAAAAGAAGAAGAGAATCGAAGCATTTGAGATGTGGTGCTTCATAAGAATGTTGAAAATTCGGCGAACTGATATTGTAAGAAATGAGGAGGTTCTCCACACAATAGGCGAGGGAAAGAATATATTAAAAAACTGATAAGATGGATTGGTTTGTTGGTTGTTTCGGGGGAGGGGACGAAACAGCAAGGTCATCGGTTCCAATGGATTGGGGAAGGATGGGGTAGGAAGTCGTCTGTGCCTTTTCGAAGGAAACATCATGGCATTTGTCCGAAGCGATTTAGGGAAAGTATGGAACACTTTAACAAGAAGAGATTAGATGCCAAGACGTCTGTTATGACATCACGAAATAACTTCCATAGTACTAGAGAGAGCTGTTGACGGTGAGAACTGTTGAGGAAGACAGAGAGTGGAATACAGCCAGCAAATAACTGAAGGCGTGGGTTGAAAGTGCTACTCTGAGATGAAGAGGTTGGCACAGGAGAGAAATTCGTGGCGGGCCACATCAAACAAGTCAGAAGACTGATGACTAAAGAAAAATTGCCTACCAAATTCCGAAACAGAGAAAATACAAACATAAAGAAACTGCAGAACGCATCTAGGAATCGAACAGAGGTATGCTTCGGAGTCAGATAAATTGTTCGCTACACCCTCGACGCTTCCGTTGAACAGCTTTTTCCTTATGGAAACGTAAGGGGCGGTCGAGAAAATTTATTTTCTTGATTTCTAGTTATATGTCGATTAAAAATACCCAGTCCCCAGTTACCTATTGATCCCATGAATTCTGAGTCGGCCGCGTGTTGTGAACTTTAGTGACAGTTTTCTCAAAAACAAAATACTTCAGAGTCTTTCAGTTTAGGATGTTGTGCACAAGCAGTCTGCCAAATAAGAAACGATCAGTCGGCCTTGTCTGAGACATTCCCCAAGTAAGTAGCCCATTGGAATTTGTAGAGGCTCACCTTAAACCATCTCTGTGTCAGACGCTGCAGTAATGGTCTGTATGCCTTTCAGAGGCATAGTTGAAGAAAGGGAGTGGATCTGTACGCATTCCTTTGTGGCATATTAACGACGTCATTAAGATTCTGTGGAAATCTTCAGTGATACCATTACCAGCAAGGTTAAGTTGTGTCGTTGAAACCCGTGCACTTTGGCCCCTTCCTGGAACAGCATGGATTCGGACTGACGGCCTTGAGCGGTTGGAACGTGGAGAGGGAACCCAAGATCTGCACTCCACGATCTATACATAAAATGAATTTGCTGTAGTTACAGCAGGTATGTCGGCGATCAGGGTTGCCTCCACCCATCTCGCACACCTGTCTACTGCTGTGAGTAAGTACCTTATCCCTCCTACAATGGGAGACGGCCGATCAGATCGATGTGAACATAGGCGAATCTACTGGTACACCTTGCAAGTTACTGGTGCCGGCTTGTACGAGAAGGCCAATTTTACTTCGTCCGTTCAGAATGCATGTACGCCCGCATCTTTCTTCATAGAATGCTACACACAGTGACCCACAATTAATCTGATCATAGTATTGGCCGCAGTTTAAGATAGCGATGGATGCTGTCGAAGACTCTATTTGAACTTCTTAGAACTGTATGGTCGTAATTTTCTCCAGGAAAAGTCGCACAACTACTTCAACTTAGAACTGTGCTCAGACCCCTGTTTGAGGTTTAATGCTGCAGACGGTACGTTTAACAGCTGTCATAACTGCAGTTCTTCTGCCTGCTACGCAGCGAGTTCCTTATAGCCTAGAATCCCACTTATATGAAGCGAATAGTCAGACACTAAATTTCCAACACCTTTTATGTTTCGAATGTCTGGCTTAAACAGGTTTATGAATTCAACATATCAAAACTACCTAGGTGAACTCTTGTAGTTAACATTCTTGAATGCAGAGGTAATTGTTTTATGATCTGTAAAAGTGGTAGCTGCTTCAATTGCTCTTGAGGCTGGAAGTACGTATATTGCCGACAGTGCCCTGTCATATGCACCCCAACTGTGTTGAGACCATTACAGCTTTTTAGAGAAATGCTTCAGTGGTTGCCACTGTTGATGTACTGCCGACTGACTCACATACACGACCACAGCAAAGTCTGTGTTGGGAACTAAGTGAGCACGTAACACTGCCTGGTTTAAGCTCACCTGGAGGTCGTGCAGTGCCCTGTCCAATTCGAGTGTTCACTTGGGAGGTATGCGTCCTGTGGCATTGCGCCCTGTGAGTACATCACGAACAGTATCTGTACAGCTGCCAATGCTGGGACGTGACAGTAAAAATTTACCGTACCCAGAAAAGCTCTAACTTGCTGATAATGTGGTGGGTTTGGCAGAGTTTGTAACGTTATAACTTTTTCCGCGAATTGGAAAATGCCATCAGCTGAAACGATACGGCCCGGAAGCTAACTGAGTCTCACCCTATGAAGCATTCGTTTTCACTGAATACTACTCCATGTCAAACAGCCACTAGCATATTTTGCACAGACGTTGCTCATGCACTTGAGCGCCTAGCGAAACACCAAAATGTTTTTCAGGCAAGTGAAACAGAATTGAAGTCATATTGGAGCTTTGGCCTCAGATCCCGTGCTTGCAGAAAAACAAGAATGATTGAAGGACTGGTTCGCCTTTGTGCATGGGCACAAATTATTGTTCTGTTTCATCAACCAAATATGTTTCACCACAATTGTGCCATCCTCAGTGGTTTTTTTATTATTTTCCCGAAATACATACGTGCTGGTTATTTCTGTGGTAAGGAATATGATACATCAGATTATGTTGTCATTTAAATTTTATGTGCACTTTGCATTTTATTTTTTGTTGCGTGTTCTGTGGCTATCAACCAAAATAACCCACGAGCCTAAATTAATACACTACGTAACCTGCAAACATAAAGGATGTTATAAAAAGTTTTGTTTAACGTCCGATATCGAAAACTTATGTTTTCAGAATGAGATTTCCACTCTACAGCGGAGTGTGTGCTGATATGAAACTTCCTGGCAGATTAAAACTGTGCTGCGGCACACAGTTTTAATCTTCCAGGAAGTTTCAAAATTTATGTTGTTGTAAAACTCGTGACATGTGCCCATTTTTGGCCTTAGTATTGTTTTTATGTATGAGATGTGTTTTGCGTAGTTGAGCTGATCCTGTGGACATCGAAAAAAGTTTTGTGAAAGAGAAGGAGGAGGAGGAGAAGGAGAAAGAGATTAGTCTTTAACGTCCATTCGACAACGAGGTCATTAGGGAGAGAGCACAAGCTCGAATTAGGGAAGGATGTGAAGGAAATCGAACGTGCACTTTGAAAGGAACTATCCCGGAATTTGCCTGAAGCGATTGAGAGAAATCACGGAAAACCAAAATCAGGATGTCCAGACGAGGGTTTGAACCGTCGTCTTCCGGTATGCGAATCCTGTGGGCTGACCACTGCACCACCTCGCTCGGTGAGAAGCTTAGGTACGATGAACTACTTCGTGAGAGTCCTGTTACGTTGCTGTCTTGGAAACAAGGTTCACAGCACAAATGTACGTCTCTGATGAGCTTCTGACTGTCGTTTCTTTACTCTTTTGTTTTGGTTTGACATCCAAGAACTTCGAATCTCTTCTATTTGTTTACATTCTGTGTGTATGTGTGTGTGTGTGTGTGTGTGTGTGTGTGCGTGCGTGCGTGCGTGTGTGCGTGTGTGTGTGTGTGTGTTGTAATTTGTGTCTCCCGATAATTCGTTGAGAGTGCAGAATAATATTTTGTTACACGGTCCCTTTTAGTCATTGATAACATTTTTGCCCTTTGTGATAGCTTTCTAGATGTGGTAGTTTCCTTCTATTGTTAAAAATTGGCACAGATGGTTAATATGTTTTTGGATTTGGAGGTCTGTTTCTATGCTGCTGGGGTGGTGGTTGTTTTCGATGAGGTGTCCTGCAGATGTGGAATGTGTGCTATCCCTATTCAGCTCTCTTAACCCTTGGATGCGTGAGTGTTCGGACTGACTTTCTTTGATGATGGGGATCTCAGAAGCCCCGCACTGAGATTTCTTTAAATATCGTTATTTTCCAGAGTTGTTATGCTTACTACGAAAACTTATAAATGACGAAACTCAGTATTATAAAACACATCTGTAGTTTAAAACATTAAAGAACATGTTTGGCCACTAAATTCAGTGGAATAAGTTTCAACTTAATATTTACTAATGTCATTGTTTTGGCATATAATGACTTATATTAGCATTTATAAAAATTGCATATTGGTAGGTACAATGCATATCGATAAGCGTAAAGCATCCAAATACTAAATGGGAAAAAAGGAATCGGTAAACGTGTAAGTTGTATAGGAATAGCAGAAATTAAGCTACACAGCACTTTATCCAAATAAAAATTAAAATGTGGGACCGATGATCTCGCTGTTTGGTCCCCTCCCCTTGATCAACCAACCAACCAAGGATTAGACAGAATCTTCAGGTTTTGGCGGCGCAAAGACTGTTCTATTATGTTTCGGGTGTGCAAGAATTTTTGCGGCAGCACATCCGAAACTTAATGGAACAAGGATTAGAATGATTGTCACACTATGTTCACTGCATACATTGTTAGAACATTTTAAAAAAACACTAAGCAGTTTTCCTTTTCAGTTCATGTGCACACAAAAAGTATCTTCTTCTGGGAATTTTTCTTTGTAGATGCCACATCTAGGCAATACTTGTAGGCAAATTTAGAGTTTTCGCTGTGGACTTCACATGTGGACGAATGAGTACTAGGGCTAGGCCTTTCAAGGAAATCCTCCTTTTATGTGATACTCCATTGTGATATTGTAGATTTTGATTTACGAATAAACAGAAAGGATTCATAGCTTTAATTTCCTTTACATTAGCCCATAAAAGAGACGGCCATCTCCTTGTCTGTCTTTTGTAACTGTAAGTGCATACCTTCTGGTCAAGAGAATCCATGCCTGACTTTGTTTTGTTATAAAATAAAACAATTTCTGATTTTTTTCTGTGAGTCTCATCGCCTGAGGAGTAAGGTTTCTTATAGGTCTTAAAGCTTGGGACTTCTGCCTATTGAAAGGTTATTGTAGTTATGTTGTTTCAAATTTATCGGTCTTCAGCCGTTTTTAAAAAAATTAATCTATCTGACTAGTCCAGTCTCACATCGCTTGGCCTTAAGTACTATTTAAGGTTAAAGCCTAGAGCCTTCTGTCTAAAAAACAAAACAAAAAAAGTAGCAGTTGTATTTAATGCATAGGCCTTCAGCCGTTTTAGAATTAAAGACGTTTTCTGTCAATAGTCAAGCTTAGAAGTTGCTCTGTAATGTTTGGACAACTAAATAAAATGTTATGTTCGGAGTGTAACTGACAGCCGCTCATTCTGGCCCCCTTCCACAATTCCTACTACTTCTCCTGTCCTGCGTGTTTAGCAGGGCGTTTCATAGTGAAATAAGTAATGCAAACGTGCAGTCTTACATGACCATGGGATAAGAGTGTGTTTCTAGTAAGAAAAATCTGCGCGTTATCATTAAAAAGACAAAAACATATGTGGCATTCAATTTTTCTTCCTTCTGTAATTTATAGCATGCATATACGAAAGGTACCTTGTTTCTCAGCGTATAATAGATTTGATTTAATAATTTAACGAACAGTTCATGGACTTGTGAACAAAAACCTGTAGCAAATCAGAGGAAATGCTGTTTAACAGAGATCACAAATGAAGCGTCCAAAACCTTCATAACAAGAGCAGATTCTTATCACTACTTCCCGAACTTTAGACGTTGAACCTAGTCTTCTGTTGGTGGACTGTTACACAATTCTGTACAGTTTGAAGTTTGCTTTGCATCCTTCTGTTTCCTTGATGACAATCAAAATGTTTCCTCTTTGGTTCCTCTTTTTTTTCACTTAAATCGGATTCTAGTTGCTTCTACAATGGGGTCCCAGATACTACTTTTGACTTCTTTCTTTTTTTCTGTCTTTTCGGAAACTTTTCTTGTTGGCTAAGGAATTATTTCCTTTGGGGGAACTTAGGTGCATTGTTCTGGCTGCGGTTTATTTGTTAATAACTGTGATCTTCGGCTGTGGAGAGATCCAATTTCAACCGCGAATGCGTCATTAAAATTGTCACTTTGGTCTGTAGCAATAGAAGGCAGTAAATCTTTCTCGGTGGGAACATGTGACGATCGATTAGATAGTGCTGCATATTTGGAACGCTTTCTTGCCTTCGTCACTGTGGCCGTGATAAGCAGTTCCAAACAATTCTGCAATAAATTACTGCTTGGTTACTTTTCCAGGACGGTTGATATGCTGTTTACACTCTTGTGGATAAAAGTCCTTCAGCGGCTTAAAAAAGCAGCGACCCAATGGGGTCAGTCTGTGGCTGCTGTGTGGAGGAATGAAACGCACATGAATGTTTTGGTCCCTGCAATAAAGAACGGTATTCAGATTCAAATGTGAAGAGCGATTGTACAAAATTAACAAAATTGGATTCTTGGCTGTGCATTTTCCTCAAAATGATGTAACCATATAATTGCACATGTGAGTTGATGTATCAAGCGTCCGAACGCAAGCTTGTCGATCAGCTTATGTTTTGTAGACGCTAAAATAAACAACATTGTTTCTTTGCAGACTACAATCGGTGAGTTGTTCATAACGTAGTTCTAGCTTCATATTAACGAAAGGACTGGCAGTTACACCACCTGCCACGCGTAAACTTGCCCCATACATCATTGGCAGAAGTAAAGCTGCGAGGACGGGTCCTGAGTCGTGCTTGGGTAGCTCAAGTGATGCCGGCACGGTAGCTTAACGTGTTCGGTCAGAGAGCCGGTTGGCCTCTGTAATAAAAAACTGAGTGGAAGGATCAACCACCGAACTTGAACAGGATGTTTTGCGACGTCCGCAACGACCAAGTGGTAGAGCGCTTGCCCGCGAAAGGCAAAGGTCCCGAGTTCGAGTCTCGGACCGGTGCACAGTTTTAATCTGCCAGGAAGTTTCATATCGGCGCACACTCCGCTGCAGAGTGAAAATATCATTCTGGAAACACTATTGTAGCTTTTGTGTGCACTGGAAACGCTAATTGGGAATGTCAACGTGGTAGTACACGATTTTATAAAGCTAAAGCTCGTAATTTCATTATTTCTGAGTTATAGCTTGTGTTCGTTATTTTCGCAACAAAAAATCATAATTGAAAATGACGTAGAACGCTTCTTACTGCATTGCGTAGCCGTTTGAGCCAGGACAACAACCAAACTGAGGCAACAGTGAGTCAACCACGGAGGCTGTTTCGTGTACTGCTGAGTAGCTATCTGTTGGATAATTACAACTGGGGTATAGGCGTTGCACTGTTTTATCGGCCGCCTAGTTCAAATGGTTAAAATGGCTCTGAGCACTATGCGACTTAACATCTGAGGTCATTAGTCGCCTAGAACTTAGAACTAATTAAACCTAACCAACCTAAGGACATCACACGTATCCATTCCCGAGGCAGGATTCGAACCTGCAACCGCTCGGCTCCAGAATGTAGGGCCCAGAACCACACGGCCACTCCGGCCGGTGGTCGCCTAGTCTTACGCCACTGAACTCTGTGCGTGTCTGACACATACAGTCTTTTCGACGTGGTAGAACTGGCTTACGGGAGCGGCTGCAGACGACGGCATGTAGACACCGAAGTGCTTCAGCGGAAGTTCTGGTCATCCGAATAAATGCACGAGATATACACATTGCAGCGTATAGTGGAAACACTCATGATACCGGGATACTTCGTAAAAGCCTTTCCCTGTCGTCATGGTTCACGTGGCGGTGACGGTGGCGGGGGCGTCGGCTTGCACTGACCTTGGTTTCCACTCTTTGCGCGTTCTACTCGTCGCTGTGTGCGCATGTGCGTTGCCAGCGCTTCCACTGTGGCCCTTAAAACTCATGTTGCATCGGAAACGCTCCATGTCAGTCGTGGGGCGATGACCTCGCAGTCCGGAATCGTAGCCTAAGGTGATTTCGGCCTGCAGCTGTCCGTTTCCTACGGCAGGTGTGCCGATGTAGTGGCAATAGTTCCGAGCGGCTTGGATGTTACATACACTCTCTCTGCGGCCTGCAGCAGTTCCTTGGTTGATCTATCGTCCTACAATTCCAAAACCGTCCGTACTTGTGCTAATAGTTGTTTCTGGCAAATGCATAGAAATGAACTGCCTGGCGCTGTATAGCTGTCTACTAAGTTGTGCCGATGTCGTCGCCAGAACTCTGATGGGGTCTTGTCATCACGTTTCTCCTTGTACAGTTCCTGTCAAACTCAGGGGTCGATGGACTTCCTGCAGCGAGAGACCAGCCCTCTTTTCCGTTTATTATAAGCTCTGTCTGAGGGCGCGTGTGCTTTACTGTTCGGCACCTGTTTTGTTGTTTCATTATCATCATCAGTGCTCTGCCAAAAGTCAGGTTTTCACATGGTAGTTCTCCAAGCTCTCCGGTCTTCTACCATCCTCTTGAGGTCTCCATAATTTCGTCTTCCCTTTATGTCGTCTGTCATCTTGTATCTCCTTCTTTCTCTGTCTTCTCCCACAAACCAGTCATTCCAAAGCAACTGCTAGCAAGTACTCCCTTCTCAATGAATGTCCCAACCAGTTGTTTTTCCTTTCTCTTACAACCTTCAGCAGACATCTTCTCTCACCAACCCTTTCCAATACTCTTTCATTACTCACTCTTTCCATCCAGCTTATTCTATCCACTCTCCTCCACATCCACATCTCAAATGCGTCTAACCTGTTTTCATCCTCTCGTCTGAGCGTCCATGTTTCTGCCCCATGTAGTGCCACACTCCGGACAAAACATTTGCCAAGCCTTTTCCTTAGTCCTTTATCTAATTTGCCACATAAGAGTCTCCTCTTTCTGTTGAATGCCTCCTTGGCTATGGCAATTCTTCTGGTGACATGTCAAGTCTGCAGTTATTGTGCTTCCAAGATATTTAAATGCACATTAGGCTAATGGTAGATTGTCCTATTTTAATCCTGTACAGTCTGCATCTTGTTCTGATGACCATACCCTTTGTTTTTGCTGTGTTAATTTGCATCCCATATTCCACACAAGCTTCATTCAGATCGTTCAGCATGTTATTCACTGTCCGCTCACTTTCTGCTACGAGTACCATGTCATCAGCAAATCTTATACATTCTATGCTCTTTCCACCAATACATATACCTCTTTTCCCATCTAAGCCTTTCGTAATAATCTCTTCAAGGTATACGTTAAACAACAGTGGGGATAGGCAACAACCTTGTCTAACACCTAGTCCAATACTGCTTCCTCCTGATTTTTCATTTCCTATCCTTATCCTTACTTTCTGGTGTTAATATACAGGGTGTTACAGAAAGGTACGGCCAAACTTTCAGGAAACATTCCTCACACACAAATAAAGAAAAGATGTTATGTGGGCATGTGTCTGGAAACGCTTAATTTCCATGTTAGAGCTCATTTTAGTTTCGTCAGTATGTACTGTACTTCCTCCATTCACCGCCAGTTGGCCCTATTGAAGGAAGGTGGTGATGACTTCGGTGCTTGTGTTGACATGTGACTCATTGCTCTACAGTACTAGCATCAAGCACATCAGTACGTAGCATCAACAGGTTAGTGTTCATCCCGAACGTGGTTTTGCAGTCAGTGCAATGTTTACAAATGCGAAGTTGGCAGATGCCCATTTGATGTATGGATTAGCACGGGACAATAGCCGTGGCGCGGTACGTTTGTATAGAGATAGATTTCCAGAACGAAGGTCTCCTGACAGGAAGACGTTCGAAGCAATTGATCGGCGTCTTAGGGAGCACGGAACATTCCAGCCTATGACTCGCGACTGGGGAAGACATAGAACGACGAGGACACCTGCAGTGGACGAGGCGATTCTTCGTGCAGTTGACGATAACCCTAATGTCAGCGTCAGAGAAGTTGCTGCTGTACAAGGTAACGTTGTCCACGTCATTGTATGGAGAGTGCTAAGAGAGAACCAGTTGTTTCCGTACCATGTACAGCGTGTGCAGGCACTATCAGCAGCTGATTGGCCTCCACGGGTACACTTCTGCGAATGGTTCATCTAACAATGTGTCAATCCTCATTTCAGTGCAAATGTTCTCTTTACGGATGAGGCTTCATTCCAGGGTGATCAAATTGTAAATTTTCACAATCAACATGTGTGGGCTGACGAGAATCCGCACGCAGTTGTGCAATCACGTCATCAACACAGATTTTCTGTGAACGTTTGGGCAGGCATTGTTGGTGATGATTGGGCCCCATGTTCTTCCACCCACGCTCAATGGAGCACGTTATCATGATTTCATACAGGATACTCTACCTGTGCTGCTAGAACATGTGCCTTTACAAGCACGACACAACATGTGGTTCATGCACGATGGAGCTCCCGCACATTTCAGTCGAAGTGTTCGTACGCTTCTCAACAACAGATTCGGTGACCGATGGATTGGTAGAGGCGGACCAATTCCATGGCCTCCACGTTCTCCTAACCTCAACCCTCTTGACTTTCATTTATGGGGGCATTTGAAAGCTCTTGTCTACGCAACCCCGGTACCAAATGTAGAGACTCTTCGTGCTCATATTGTGGACGGCTGTGATACAATACGCCATTCTCCAGGGCTGCATCAGCGCATCAGGGATTCCATGCGACAGAGGGTGGATCCATGTATCCTCGCTAACGGAGGACATTTTGAATATTTCCTGTAACAAAGTGTTTGAAGTCATGCTGGTACGTTCTGTTGCTGTGTGTTTCCATTCCATGATTAATGTGATTTGAAGAGAAGTAATAAAATGAGCTGTAACATGGAAAGTAAGCATTTCCGGACACATGTCCACGTAACATATTTTCTTTCTTTGTGTGTGAGAAATATTTCCTGAAAGTTTGGCCGTACCTTTTTGTAAGACCCTTTAGATTCTGTATCAGTCGTCTCTCTTTCCAACCTACTCCTTTCCTCTTCAAAATATCTATCAGCTTGTTCCGTTGAACTGTCGAAAGCTTTTTCTAAATCTATAAAAACAGCCAAGATCGCTCTACCTTTTTCCATATATCTTTCCCCTATAGTTCTTAACAGGCCAATAGCATCTCTTGTTCCTTTTGCTCTTCTACATGCGAACTGCTCCTCTGCAGTCCATCTATCCAGCTTGCCATATAGCCTTCTATTCAGCACTCTCAGCAAGACATTAGCCGCGTGAGAAATTAGGCTGATGGTTCGGTGCTCTTCATATTTTTTAGTGTTTCTCTTTTTCTATAGTTGTTGTTTGTTGATACAAATTGCGATTCGTGATTAACGGTCACCTTTTGCTACCAGAATCTGTTCTCCGTCACCGCGAACCGCGTTTGTGGTTTATGGGATGGTGGAGTGGGGAGGGAGGTTGGGAGAGCGGTGGGGGACGTAAGTGCTCGCATTCGCAGTCGCGGCGGGGATGAGCTGCTCAAACTGGCAGGCAGACATCTTTTTCATTCGAACTGTGATAGTGGCTCCGTTATAGAATTCTTCGTTAACACATGGTCGCGACATGAGGGGACAGGTCCGAACTTGCATATTTTTTTAAAATTTGGCTTAATATCGTCCTTCAGGTGGACAAAAGTATCAACTGTGCTGCGATGTATGGGCGTTGCAGAGTTAACGCCGTTTTTTTCGTCGTGTTGTGTCAACTTCGTGGCAGAATATACAGGAAATGCCAGCTCCACAGCCTTTAAGTCATTCCAAAGTGTCTTAATTTTATTAGTGACGTCGCGGATAGCTTGCTGTCGTTGCTCAATTTTCCCTGTTCGTATTTAGCTGCTTGCCGCCTATGCCCTCAGCCGAAATATACGGAAGTTTATGGACGGAGTCACCAATTATGTGGCCTCGTAATTTATCCACATTAATTATCGCACGTAATTCTAGTACACACTGAAGGTATGTACTTACTTCCGTAAGTACAATATGGAATAACATTAGATAAAAGTACTGGAACTACTACAGTGCAGCAAAGATAATAACACAAAACATGAGAAAGGAGTCACATGTACCACCTGATACTCTGACGTCGGACAAGTACACGAAAAGGTACCTCTACCACAATTCCTGTCAGTACTCCAAGACTAGTCTAGGAATACACAGTTCTCTCTACTTCAAGTAGCAATATTCTACATAAATTTGTTGCTTCAAAATCTTAAATCTCCGAATGTTCTTCCCCGAACGGTTTGAAATTTTTACATAGCGTTGCATTCGAATACGTCCTTCCTTTTATACATCCACTGGAGCAATATCTTGGAATAAACACATATGTTTCATATAGAAATAGGGAAGGTTTCTACCAAAAATTTCGAAAAGTACTTGTGCAATACATTTCAAATTTTTACGCGGTGCTGTAGTAAATATTCGGAAGGAAAAAGGCTACATATTTTTTTGAACAACACAGTACAGGTTTTCTCTTAAAACCGACTGCGAGAAAGAAAATGCTGTGTTTTGCCCTGCTGTGAATTCATGCGGTTTTGTTTTCTTTCTTGCAAGCATTCTGAAACAATACTATAACGAAATTTGAATTGGCAGTAACAGTAAACAAGGCTCAAGATCAGAGAGAGGGGTAGGATTAGATGGAGAAGAAGGGAGGGAGGAAATTGGAACAGAGAGGGGAAGGATGAGGTGGTCAGAGAGAGAGGAGGAGGAGGAAAAGGAATGGGGGATGGGGAGAAGGAGATCAGGAGACAGGTTCAATTCCCATACACATTTAGCAGTTGCTAGATATGTATGGGAACTGGATGTATGTCCTAATCTCCTTCGCCTTCCCTTTCTGTCCATCTTATTCTCATCTCTCTGTTTCTCTTTCCAACTCCTCCTAGAAAGAGGAAGGAGATTTTTGCTTATAACGTTACGTTGTAACCTTTGTATGCTACTCTGAGAATAAACAGTTACGTCAAATTCACACAGGGATTACTAAATAAGAGGTACTGCACTGCACCTAACTGAATATAAATATCGCAGAATCACACATATTTTCTCAATAAGTGAAAGAAAACTGGGAAGTGCTGAACATTAATATAACCATATATTCTCCATACAATTCGTTGATTGCGCTTCGTAATATAAATGAGAATCGACCAGCATTATATTCAATTATTGCAGCCTGGTGCAAATAAAATATCCATCTCTCAGGAACAAATACAAGACAAACACTGGTAGGTAGAATAATGATTTTGTTTCTTTCATATCTCCAACTCTCTCGCATTTGTCATCTGGGTACCTTTTTTCCTGGATCTTACATCTGGGTGGCGGCTCTGCACCTCTTAGTTGTCGAGAATGTGTAACAATTTATACACAATTGGTACGAAAAGTATTTCGTTCCCTTTTGTCGCTTTCTCCCATCACTCTAGAAACGTTTTTACTACATGTCTAGTTTTACGTTTAGAACTAGTTCTCTGTCGTGGAATAAAAAGGCGAATGTACTGGGCCGTTACACCTTGATTTTATACGTGTTTCTTATCCTGGCAACTCGGGCTCCTGCCTGTGCTCTCGTTATTAGTTGTTGTTCTCGCATCAATGTACATATTTGAAATAATTTAGATACATACAAATGCCACAGGATGTGTGCTGCTATCATCATGAGTTCGTCGCAGGTGTACACTGGAAATGGGTTTCCATTCAAGGCGATTTTCTGACATGCTAAATAGGCAAATAGAACACAAAACGATTCGTACATGGACTTCTCACGCTGTCTTAGAAACACACAGTTGCTCTTTTCCAAATACTTATATATTTAAGCCTCACGTTGTCTCATGGTGATGTACTAACGACGTTTCTAAAGCAGTGTCTCCTATTTTTAATCATGGAAACTACAAGAGATACATAAATCACAACATGACAGCTAAATAGATCAATTGTTCAGCTACAGCCTGTCATTTTCCACTTAGTAGGCATCAATCGTTATGCACTTTTGCCAACGATGAACCAGAGCCTGCAGGCCGCGTTTGTAAAAACTGGAACCTGCTGAGGCTAACCACTATCTTACATCTTTGACAGCAGCATCCGAGTCTTGAAAATGTTCGCCACAGAGTTCATCTTTCAGAGGACAGCAGAGATGGACTGTACAGTGGATGTGGTAAGACAATCAAACCGAATTTTGGAATGAGTTTCTTGGTCGCTAAACTGGTGTGGATCCTAGTGTTAACATGTTGCAGGTGGAAGTTTACCTTCTTCTTTGGAATACCCTGGAAATTCGGGCTTTCAGTTCATTCGGTGACGTCCTGTAGCGTGCTGAATTGACAGTTTCTACAGGCTCCAGGATATCCGAAAGAACCACCCCTTGGTTATCACAGACGACTGTGCACATCACCTTACCTACAGACAATGTGTCTTGAATTTCCTCTTTGACGGAGAATTCGCATGTCGACATTCGATGGACTGTCTTTCGCGTTCAGGCTCACAGTGGTGACACCAAGTCTCATCTCTGGCGACGATGTTATTCAGAGAATTATCACCTTCAGCATTACATTGGTCGAGCAGGTCCCGACAGATTTCCATTCGAGGAGTTTTTTGTTCTTCTGTAAGCATCCGTGAGACTCATCTTGTGTAGGCTTTGCGATAACCAAGATGTTCCAACATTGTTTCTAAGGTATTACATCCAACTTTCAGCTCTGTACACAATTCTCTGGCCGTTGTCCGCTGATCAGCACGGATGAGTTGATCAAGATGCTCTTCATCGTGAGGGATGACAGCTGCCTAGGGTCGACCGGGCCGTGACTCGTCATGCACAGCCTTCTCAGCACCTTGAAAGTGCCGTACCCATCGTCTCACATTGCTCGCGTCTATTGCATCGTCTCCATAACCCTTTAGCAAGCGTCGATGGATTTCAATCGGCAGAATTTCTTCAGCAGTGAGGAATTCAGTCACACGTCGCTGTTTTATACGCGCGTCGATATCAGACTCCACTTTGGAACATTCCCCTGCCGGTGCCAACGGAACCACCTCCAAATGAGAGAGGAAGGTTCAAGCATTAGCACTACACCAACGACATCTGGCGCGGAGTTCCAATGTCACCACAAAAAAGTAGAAGGCATCACTTTCGGAACGACTGAGAAAGAACGTGAAGCACACAGAAGATATTGTCTGATGTCAGTGCGACTTCGCACACTTTCACACCATCTGCGGATATGTAGACGAATACAGACGAAATTTTCTGTGACACGTAGGATGGACGCCAGAGCGGATTAGTAGTGTTCGTGTTTAGTGTTGTTACCAGGCGCGGCATTCTATGTCTGGGGGATGAACAGTGTCAGCTATTAAGTGATCAGTGTGAAGTACGTGGAGATTGACCACATTCTGGGTCTTCATCTGCCCGACTGATCGATCTGCTCCATATCGAGATTTTGAGGCATTCCGATGTGATAGTAGCTCGGTGTTAAGACTCTGTGGGAACATGACGGCAGGTATGCGCGTCATGAGGGTTTCAGTCGACCATGTCTGACCATCACAATGGACGATGCCATACTCTGCAACACGCGCATTGTAACCCCTTCATATTTGAGTTCACCACACATCATCAAGTAATGGACGCCCTATAACATTCGGTATCATCCTGCAGTGTTGGTCGGAGACTGACAGCATCTGGCTTAGGCAATCACCACCACACTCTTAGGCTGCCGTCAGTGTGAGAACACAAAAGACTGTGTCTGGAGTTTTCCTGAGCCCTGGAAGCACGGAATACTGATGAATGGCGTCGCAATCTGGTCAGTGACGAATCTCGTTTCTGCACTATTCCAGATGACCATCATGGGCGAGTACGACAGCGACCTGGGAAGAGGTCTCCTTTTTCTAATATTCTGGAGAGGCATAGCGGTGTTAATCCAGACATGACGGTGTGGGGAGCCATAGGGTTGTGGCTTCAGCTGATTCCTGATGCTGAGGAAACTATGTTGACATGAAAATGTGTCGTGGATGCTTAAGGCATCAACAGCAGAATGCTCGTCCACAAATGTAACGTATCTCTTTGAACTTTTTCCATAATACTGACGTACATCCATGGCCACCAGTAATCCGACTACTGCCTCTGACAGGACATTTTATAACACTGTTCCCTAATAACGGAAATTTTAGTCCTGTCACGGGAAAAGCCACATATAACACTAACATGCCGTGAAACTCGCTAATGTTACCCTCTGAGAGGATTTCAAAGTTTGAGCGCGAGTTTGTCTAATGGAAAAGGGTATCGAACTGTAATTTCGAATTTTGTGAAACTAACAGAAAATCCAAATGGCTTTTAACCTTCTGTGTAAATGAAAATTGTAAAATCATCAATGAATAAAAAAAATGAATGGTCGCCAGCCCAATTATTAACATTAATTTGGAATATATACGTATGATAAAATTGAGTATTGGTTATTGAATTTACTTTTGCTGAGATTTCCCTTTGAATAGCAAACATGATACAAACTGACACAGTGCACTCTGTACTGTGCGTAGCAGCAGTTACCAATAACTCACACACCAGTAAATTGTGTGGAGCAAATCTGCACCAAACTCATACTAATGACAACGACGCTCAAGAGCATTACTTAATCAAATACTGAAATGTCACTGCATGAAGTGTAGAATTTGAACATGAGGGACTTCTATCTTGACCGGCATGTAAAATATAAATATATATGAATAATATCATAAATACACTGTTTAAGCTTCTCTACATATAGCACTTTTCCTTAGTAACAGCAATAGTTCAATTTCTTTCTGATAGGTGGAGAATATGATGGGGACCCAGAAACTAGTATAGTTTCACTAGTCGAAGCTCTTTGATCAATACAGTAGTAAAGACTAACTCTAAAAGCTAATCGTTCACTTCACTTGGAGTAGTTCATAAATCTCTTTGCAACACAAGATACAATACTGTGTTTAACTTAAAAAAAGAGCCTTTCATGATGGGTACCAACATACATCTTCTTTAAAATTGTGCATAATTTCTCTTCTAACAATACTATCGTAAATCTGCTCATTAACGATTTGTAAATACTTGAGCTTTAATTACCTGTGAAGCAGGTATTCTTTGCAGTAATATTTACACAATCTTGCACCATAATCCTACAAAACTATATTTTATAATAAACTAAGGATACGTTAGCAAAAGCTTATCCAACTTCGCTTTTATGGTTTTAGCTTTAACTTCTACTAATCGTTTTACTTTAGGCAAAAAATCACTTTTAATGCCCACATACATTACTTAACTGAATGTATGAAGTTTATGAAGCAGTAGCGAAGATTGGTTGCAGGCGACATAGCGGCTTACTGTACTCACGGCTCTTGATGTACGAATATTCCATAAAATCTTTTGTTGGTGTCGGATTTTCAACATATTGGAGAAATTATATTATTCCGTGAATACCAAATAATAGCCAGATCCACATCCGAGGCAAATTCTTTATAATATAGCTTCCAATTGCCTCTCTTAGCACCGTGGAAGTGTATCGTGCTAAGGGTAGCCACATAGTGCGTGTCATTCACACGAAAGAGCTGCTCAGTTCGACCGCCAGGCCCACCTTTTACATCACGCCACGCCACTTCCGTTGCGGAAGGACTTGCCTAAAGTCCGGCCGGCGAAGTTTTATCATACAATAAAGGTATGAACTGATACAGGTCACAATAATGTGTATAGCAGAAGCGAAGCTATGTGTTCCAACAACTGTAGTGATCCCACCACAAACATAAACTGATTGTTGTAGCGGTTTTTATACACCTGGTGCAGTGTACTACCACACATAGACAGAACTGGTAAGCCGAATTTCCAGTTCTAGGATATGCTTTAGTTGGTGTTAAGCATGCTTCCCAAAGAGCACAAATGACATTGTGGCCAGTATATTTCGAAAGCTACTGCCGAAAACTACTTTGGTGGTAACCAAACTTCCGAATAACTATTACAACACAGTTGTGTAGATGGATATATACTCCCCACAGTCCTGAAGGCTACATTTCGAACCAAACCGAAGCTACTGCTGGTGTAGCGGACTGCCACTAGAGGACAGGAGCGTACACAAGTGCTAACACACCGTAAAGAAATACATTTAGTAGGAAGTGTATCCCCCACGGCACACGAAAGAGTTATGACACCCTTCAAAACCGGATCATTGCAACCAGGCCAGAGTGGGTGGGACGTCCAACTGATAAGTGGACTGGTATCTCCAAATTCTTTGTTAGTTTGACAAGAGTTTCTAGCTATCGACATAAGAACACATTCTTTTTGCACCAGTTTCCCCCGTCCCTTCTAGATGCTTAAGTTTTTTTTTCGTCAGATTCTGTGCCTGCAGTTTTTCATCTTCCAGCTGAGCTACAATTCCGTGTTAATCACCCACTACAATCAGTAGATCCTCCAGTGGTCGTGTCCTGGCGCTGATGCAGGGTGAGGCCGAGAGGGCGGGAAGCTGCGAGCTGGGGGTCGACCGCCAGCCGCCATCCATCATTGTCGCCACCTGTCGGCGCGAAAAGTGGCTGACACAGTGGCGCGGGCTGCGTCGTTACTGATTTCGCCTGTCTGCGCTGCGCCTGCCCGATAACCAGCGAGCACCACCACAGTGGAAGCAGCCGGCCTGCTGCGGAGCTGACTGACGCGGTCTCCGTGCTCACTGGAGCGGTTAGCTCGTTAAAAAGGTGTTTTGCTTCAGCGAATATGCGCGTTGACGCGCTACCTAAGGAAGACTAGGCCCCGAGAGGGGAAAAACAGACTGCAAGCGATTACTCTTTATATAGTATCAGACAGTTAGTAATGAAATAAATAGGAAATGCAAGGGAGTCAAATATGTAAGGTATTCCTTATTTGCAAAAAAGAGCGCATTTTCCTTTACTTCCAGGTTTGGTATTTCATGTACGTGAAGTGAATGTACAGTATTAGTACCTCACTACATATGCGGTAAAGCGCGAGTGGTTGGTTTCCGCACTAGCTAGCATGGACGGTCGACCATATGGCGCTTTCAGAGCCAGT
This sequence comes from Schistocerca serialis cubense, assembly GCF_023864345.2. Taxonomy (NCBI): domain Eukaryota; kingdom Metazoa; phylum Arthropoda; class Insecta; order Orthoptera; family Acrididae; genus Schistocerca; species Schistocerca serialis. The sequence continues at coordinate 736,485,543 of NC_064642.1, forward strand.
GGGATGAGGTGCTGATATACAAATCACTCGTAACGTTAGCAAAGAGTTACGTAGGGAATGTACAGTCGTGACAAAACGAGCGAAGCCCGTCGCCTTTTCCTTATGCTGATCCGCACAGCTTTAAAGTCTGCTACACAGCGTAACAGGCAAGGCGACGAAGTGCTACCAATATGCTATGCATAGGCGAGAAATTGAAAAACCATCCGAAATTTGTCAGACTGTTTTCAATCATGTCTGAGACTATATTAAAGCTGATAAGTGTGTTAAACACAACAAGTAAATATAAGATATAAACGAAAGAAGAAACGCTAATTAGTATGAACTGTACTAACAAAAATGAATTTCAGTTTATCGAGGTAACAGTACTGTTTTAGTAAGACAAAGTACCCCAGATCGTTACGAATTAGCAAAATATTATGCACATTCGGCCGCGAAACGGCCTGTGTCAATGTTCGGAGCAGTCATACTGGATTACCGTTGCGTAAATTTTATTTACATAAACAGCCGTATCTTTAGATTGCGTTCAAGTAGAAGCACATTTTTTTACACCACCAAGGGACCGTAAACCGCAGGGAGTGCGATACATTTCCGCTTATTATGTCTACCCGTGCTCGAGGCAAACGGGTTGTAAGGGTTGGGTAGACAAATAGACGGCCAAGCAAGTGAGACTAGTAGATTTCCATTTTTACGGATTCGGTGACTAAATCCTAACAACGAAACTAGCTACGACAGTTACTGAAGATGAGGGCCGCATAAATAACACCCCCTACTCTTTATTTGAAATGTCCTCGTTGCAGTCGATACATCAGCATATTAATTGTAGCTGCACTTTCGATCCAAATCACGTTTACAGGAAAGCAAATAAAATCCATTTGCCTATACACGTGGTAATTCAAATCCTAGTATTATGCCACCGCGTTTTACAAGTGCGGGCATTCCCATAGTTTAAGAAACACTTCAGCTAATGAACGTTTCCTGGCTGTGGCGTGTCTAATGGAGAATTCGAAACATCGTATTTTACTTTGGAAGCTATGTCGCCATTTATTTCCTGAGGTGGTGCAGAATTATCCTACTAAATTTACTCGCTAATAACAGTATTTGATATTTCGATAAACATACCGAATGATTGTCACATAAGTGGTGACATAAAGGTAGAAAATCCATGTTTTTGAGTCCAGAAAGCTCTATGCAGCAGAAACTGCAGATCATTTTGCCATTTTCATTACGAAATTGCCTGCTTATTCATGTCTGGGGTAATAATAGAAGGCTCATTGCCTGGGCTGTCTGCTAGCGTAGTGAAAGGTATTTGCTACTGCAAGGGAGGTCTGGTTTGTTTTCGGTTCTAATCTGGATGGAGGCAGATAGACTATCAATAAAGCAATTTTAAGAATTTCCCGCGCCCCCAATACCTTTTTTTGCTATCTTTATTCTGTACCGGCGCCCTGTGGATGTCAATATGAAACTCTTTCATACTTGTTACTGCTTACTTTTCCCGTTTCTGTCAGTAATTGAATTTCGTTATGAATCTTCATGCATTGCTATATTTGCACTCTCTCATGGTAGGTCAGCAACGGTAATCCAGATGACTGGTCTAAACATTGACACAGACCGTTTCGCGGCCGAATGTGCATAATATTTTGCTAATTCGTGTCGATCTGGGGTACTTTGTCTTACCAAAACAGTTATGTTATCTCGATAAGCTGATCTTTTATATTAGTACAGTTCATACTAATTAGCGTTTCTTGTTTCATTTATATCTTACATTTACGTGTTGTGTTTAACACACAAATCAGCATTAATATGGTCTTAGACATGATTGAAAACAGTCTGACAAAGTTCGAATAGTTTTTCAATTTCACGCCAGTGCATAGTATGTTGGTAGCACTTCGTCGCCTTGCCGGTTAATGCTGTGTAGCAGACTTTAAAGCTGTGTAGATCAGCGTAACGAAAAGGCGAGGGGTCTCGCTCGTTTTGTCCACGACTGTGCATATACTCTGGTGGCTATCAGGTAATGTTATTAATAAATATTTGCTAACAAAAGTTACCTTTCGCCACTTTGATATTAGGAGGAATTTGCGGGTCATAAATAGTATAGTTCAGCACTTTTACAACCCCAGGAAACGTCGATATTAACAAATAAATGAATAACTTTGGCATAACCGAAGATATACGATCTTACACGAAAAATACCGATCGTACGCTCAAGTTCCAGACTGTGCGGCGCAGTCGGCAGTCGTCGATGGGATGCCTTCGATCTAGTCATGCAGTAGGCTATGCTCTCGTACCGTTAATAGTTAGCTTATAGCCAATTGAACTAGTTCGTTTTACGGTGTTTCTTAAATAACATACGCAGTATTATTGTACTTTCAGAATCCTACGGTGCTGCTACGACTCTGCAAGTGGATTTAAAATTAAGAGAGCATCTCCATATAACAGGTAGGAAGAACAACAACGCATCGGCTCACTAAGTCAGTTCAAGGACGAACTGGCTTGCTTACCACAAAAAACAGGTGAGAACGCGTGGTCAGTGATACCGTACGCCCCTTATACCACAATCTACGGACTCGCCGGCTAAACAGAGATTTCTGGAGGTTTAGTACGATTGGTTGGTTCCGACAGAAGTGGTCGTACAAATGACTGGTACAGCCTATAGAAAAGACGAAACAACCTTCTGTGAAACAAACAGAAAATGCAAGGAAGTCAACCACCAAATGGATGTGAGAAGAATGTGAAAAAATCGAAGAAGTCGTCGGCCAGGGGACTGATTTAGCGTATGGAAAAGACAAAACAATCTTTCGTGAAATTAAAATCCCAAGTGTCAACTTGAAGCGTGCAAAATGAATTTCGCTGTTCAGTTTACAGGAGAGAGCGGATAGATGGTAAACGTACACAGAATTCCTCTATGAGAGGTAGTAGGCGATGACGTGATTCAAAAATAGTCGAAATGGAAATATAGAGTATACGGTGTTAGGGTGAGAGTTTAACAGACATATGGAAGATTCTTATCAAATAATTCGGAATTTCTGAAATCATTGGGTGAAGCTGTAACCGAAAACTACTCAAGTTGTGGAAAATGTGTGAGACTGGATACAGATCATCAGGTTTACTAGTTAATACATCAGCACAATCCACAAGATAGAAGAATTGACGTAAGTGTGAGAAAAATTGCACAATCAGCTTAACAACACCACACCCACCCAAGTTGCAGATGATAATAACGTGTAGATGAATGGAAAAGGAAACTGAAGATCTATTACGGGATGATAGCGTTGGATATGGGAAAGTGGTAGGGAGATGGTTAAGAAGCGGAAAGGTTGTAGGACAACAAAGTAAAGTATATCTTAACCACAGATTATTAAAAATAATCGAAATCTTTACAGATAGAAAAATATACCAATAATGGAATTACAGGAAACCAAAAATTTTGAAGTTCGTAAACGATCATCACTAGTCGTTGTGCTCATTGCTGAGCACCGTGAGCCGACGAACCAAGTGTCTCCATTCTGTATGGTTACCAGCTTCTCTTAGAGTTTGCTGAATAGGTAAAGCAGAGACATTCTTCATTTGATTTGCTAACCTACCTTCTGCTCATCACCTCAGTCTCTCCCCCTCTACCTTACTTTCCACCACTGTTTTCGCTAAGTTTTCTCTGTCTCTTCTCACAGTTTGGAAAGAGAGCTGGAGAACTATATTGGGTTGACACCAGGAGAGGGAGGCCTGGAAATCCTAAGTTGCTCAATAATGGACACATTTGTCGTTCCTTCAGTACATTTTATGCGCCAGCACCGAATTTCAGATGCATCGATGTGCTTTTTGTCTTCTGGCTCTAAGGGTTCGTGTATTGCAACCATGAAAAAAGATGGAACACACAAGTATTTCAACAAGCTGGACCTTTGTGGTGTTCGTTGTTGCTCTGTTCTGCTAGACGTTGATGAGCTTCTCCATAGCCACCCTAGAGTCGTCCGTCTTCTTATCTCGTCTTCACAGCTTCCCGTGTCACAGGTGTTTGACCCAAGATAGCTGAAAGAATGCACGAGTTTCAGTCCCTTTAATCGACCAGAGAGTTGAAACTGTACTCCTTGACAAGTTATCATGCGTCTGGATTTGCTCAGATAAAGGTCTAATCCATAAGATAGACTAATTTCCTTTCGTTTTATTAATACTGTGCAAGTTCATCTTTGCTGCTGGCTAAAGGCCCTGTGTCATCAGCAAACTCATGGTTATCAATAGTTCTATCAGATGGGATGCCTTTAGTCCAGCCGTCAACAGCATTCCTAATAACATGATCTGCATAGACGTTGTACAGCGGGGAGGCAGAGAACACAGCCCTGACTGACATTTGATACATGAAGATATCAGATATGCCATCACTTGTACTCACAGCTGCGAGATGATTATTCTATGGACGTCTCTTCAGTGGTGTCAACTGTGGTTGGAGACCGAACCCTGCAAGAACATGCCACAACTTTTCCCAGACAACACAGTGAAAGGCCTTCCTATAGTTGAGGAAGCAGATGAAGATAGGAACACAGAATCCTTGTGATTACTCGATTATTTGTAGCATGTTGAGGATCTGTTGGCCGGCCCTGGTGGCGAGCGTTTCTAGGCGCTACAGTCTGGAACCACGCGACCGCTACGGTCGCAGGTTCGAATCCTGCCTTGGGCATGGATGTATGTGGTGTCCTTAGGTTAGTTAGGTTTAAGTAGTTCTAAGTTCTAGGGGACTGATAACGTTAGAAGTTAAGTCCCATAGAGCTCAGAGCCCTTTGAACCATTTAAGATTTAAGAGGATCTGTTCACGATTTCCTTTTCTTTCCAAAAAACCTGCTGGGACAGGTTTTTGACCAGTTTGACAAGTCTTGTGGTCACTCCACAGTTTCCTGTATTCTTTTACACGTTGAATGCATCAAGTCAACGTTTTCCTTCCCCAGTTCCTTGATCATATCACTAGATATACTATCTAGGCCAAGGATTTATAGATCTTCATATGTTGTATTGCCTTCTCTCCTCCACTGCATAAGGTTTTAGGTTCCAATGTAAGTTGTTCAAGTGCTTGACTTCCCGTACTGTTGTTAATCCTAGAATACAATTTTCACAGCACTGTTTCCATTTTACAGCAGCTTCTTCCTTCTCTCCGGTAGGATTGCTATTCTCATCGTCTGTCGCCCACCAATGAGGACTAAATGCACAGGTGATACTGTTGAGTTACTCGAAGAGATCACGTGCTTGATTGTGATTAGTATGTTGTTCTGTCTCATCGCAGATACCGTTATTGGACTGTGATCTGTCCTTTCTGCTATTTGTATATCTCTGCACAGGTTCTCATATCTGTCTTGATCCTGGGTGGTGGGCATACCGGTTTTCTATAGACAGCATCTCTCTTCAGTTATTTATAGTATGGACAGTGATATCAAAGGACTTTTTCCACTTAGTGGTCGTTCCGGTGTAGGAAATGGGGAGGAAATGACCTCCTTCAGCTGATCCCATGTTTTGTACTGCTGGTGCACTTTATCAAGGCGGATGTTGTAGATTTTTGTTGTTTCTGGCTCACCAAATCCACGAAGAGCTTCCTTTTCTGTGAGTCTTAGTTATTTTTCTCTATTCTCCTTGGTGGATTTGAGCTTTATCTCCAATATCCCGGGCAGTACATTCTGATCAGTTTCACAATCAGCTCCAGGAAAGGTCTTGCAGTCCACTACCTAAGTCTTCCAACGTCTCAGCACTAGAATGAAGTCATTCTGGTTTCTGAATCTATCACCAGGTTACATCCAAGTGTACAGTCGTCTTGGGTGATGTTGGAGCGTAGTTTTGCAGACGGTCAAGTCGTTACTCATAAGGAAATCTAGCGAGTACTTACCTCGGTCGTTACTCTCAGCTAGACCTTTTGGCCCAGCCACAGATTGTAGTCCTGCGTCCTTTGGCTCTATACCCAATTTTAGCGTAGAAGTATCCTTGAATTAATGTAAGTTCTTTGTTAGAGACCTTGCTGACGACTTGTTCCTTTTGTTCATAGAATTACCCTATCTCCTTATCCGAAGCTGCAACAGTAGTAACGTGGATCTGGATAATATTGAGATTATGCAGAGAGCCATTAAATCTGATGTATATGTTGCTATCACTAATAGTCTCATAATCACGAACGCAATTGTTCAGATTTCTAGGAAGAATTATTGCAACACCATTTCTGACTTCATCGGTATTCCCTTTTTCCTTGGATCATTTAATGGCAACTTCCTTCCCTGTGAGTCTCACTAAGCCCAGGAACATCCACGTCATTCGCGCTCATTTCTCTTTCTATTAAAGCAATTTTTTCACGTCTTAAGAAGTCCACGCACATTCTATGATACAGTCTTTCTTACAATGAGCAGGGATAATTTGCACAGTGGTGTTGGTCTAATTACTACTTTCGATCTGGTGACGAACAGTGCAAATAACATTATCGTTAAACATGACATATGGACTTATGATCACAAAGTAGACAAACTAACGGAATTTTGCTACCTTCGAAGAAAAATTATGCTTTATGGATGCAGCAAGGAGGACATCTATCACAAAGATCGCATTCCTGCCAAAGTCTGCTTGTATCAAACATTTATCTTTACTTTACTTAGAAAACTTGAAGTCCGTACGTTTAGTGCACAGCACTGAATTAAAGAGAATTTGCACTGTAAGAAAACCAGGAAACTAGATAATCGAAGTGTTTGAGGTGTAATGCTATAGACGTATATAGAAAATTTGGTGAACTAACAGGAAATGACGAGGTTCTCCGTAGAACCGACGAAGACAGTTACATACGTATTTCCAAAAGAAAGAGGGATGATGGGGCATCCATGAAGTCATCAAGAATGAACTGCCGTGATACCTCACTGAGATGCAGAGAGTAAAAGCTCTCAGGGAAGAAAGAGACTGGAGCACATCCAATAAATAACTGAGGACGCAGGGTGCAAGAGCTACGCTGAGATGAAGAGATGGCACAAGACAGGAATTAGTGGTGGGCCGCGTGAAACAAGCAATATATTAACACCCTTCCGACGTTCGTATTTGTGGATTTGTCATCTCCCTTCGATGCAGTTCCGAAAATATACCAGATCTCACTAGAAGTGCAATGGGAAGAAGAAAAACCGCAAATTTAAAAAAAAATATATTAGGAGAACGCGCTAAAACAGTATAGCTGCAACACGTGATTTACACTGCAGTGGAATGACGTCGATGTTGGCACCTGTACGATTTCACAATGTCCTTGTTACGCCATAAACTGCCAGTGTAATGAAAAACAAAATTCCCTAACATTAGGATTCATCGCCTCAAAAAATACAGTTTCAACTTGTCAGTAGTGATGAATGGGTCTGACATTTTTATTTTTTTTCCATTCAAGAGACTTGTCGCGCCTTAGCACGCCTGTTCATACAGGTCACGTTGCTTCGACAGTAATGCACGGTAGAACACAGGGTAGGATATGGCCGTACACGCTGAGGAGCAAGTAGTCTTATTTCGCGTCATCTGCTCTGGACCACTGTCATCGTCTCAGCATAACCATACAAGATCTAGCTTGGTCGGCCATACGTAAGCTCTACGACTTTACCCAAAGGCTGTACTGATGACGCCATAGAATTTCTCTCGACAAAGTGCCCACCTGTACCAAACAGCGAGGTGGTGGCAGTTTCGCCTCGGCAGGGTAGGTACCACTCAGTTTGTCAGTATTTGTCACGTAATTTTGTATTCCGTTGAGAGTTTGACTAGTGAGTTACGGTGCAGTACTCTTGAATAACGAAAAACGATACCGCTACAATTATATATTTGAGGTAGCCATTTGCACTGTCCTCCTCAAGTGAAAATTTTGTGTAAAAGTCCCATTCTTTTGCCTACACTGATCGTCGAAATAGACTGTATCTATCAGTCCGTATACGACAGTTCACGATATCAATATGTTCCAAAAACCCAAGCGACGAAACGCGATTTTACTGGGATTCTTATCTTGGATTCTATTGCTCACCAAAAATAAGGTGTCAAGTATTTTAGACAGCCCATGACCTAGCGAACGTTTTTATACTCCTTGGAAGAACGGGCATGCAGTACAGGGTCAAAATTTAACTGTTGCACACTTCGTCCAGCCTAGGTGAGTTAAGTAAATAGGCTGGTTCTAGTGCATTACGTGTGGTGTAAAAGCGGTCTTAGGCTGCTTATAAAAGCACCATTTCTTCATGGGTGTCTCCTGAGAAACTCAGGAACGCCATGATTTTTGGTATCAAAAATACCAGTTGTGGAGATGGAGACTTCTGTAATTTCTATTCATAGAAAAACGTCTAAGTTTTCATCATATTTTCTTCAGGTGGTGTTTGAGACTGTTCGCGATTTATCCGTTGCGAGATCCAAATGTTCAAACTTACATTGCGTATGCACGTAAAATGTGCACTACTATCTGATTTGAGGGGTAAATGTAGTTTCAAGTGATGTGAACACGTGGCAAGGGTTCGGTAGTCATCAAAAGGGTTGTGATGTCTGCAAGCTATGTTTTTAATCGCAATTTTTTCGCCAATAAAACTTTACGCGCTGTCTCTGGATAATGGACACATCACGCCTGAACAGGTTTCTTCACATGGAAATTATCCGATGGTGGTATCTGGTGGCGTAAGCACCTAACAAAATATTATTTTGTGATACGAAATTCTTAGTACTTAATAATCAAACACCGCAATTTTTGTATACTGCAGGTGTAGCCTAAAAATGTTTTGCGTTTTATGTAAACTAGTGTGAAGTGAACTTGCGTTGGATGGCAGACGATTTTGAGTTAACTTTATATGATGCGTACTTATTTGTTGTTTACATGTGTCAAAGTCTGTACTCGAACTGTGAAAAATTTACTGATCTACAGAATTCATTTTATGCAGGCAGGCCACCATGTTTTATCAGAGAAAAGGGGGGAACCACCTGAAAAACATTCCTGTCGGAGCATTAAAGAAGGTGAATACGCTCTTCTTTAACGACTCTAACAGAAAAGTTCCAAAATTTTGGCATGTGAATATATCCGCGCTTTTAGCTGCTGAAGGAGAGTAGTACAGAGACAGTGATTGTGGTAGAGAGAGGTTCAAATGGTTCAAATGGCTCTGAGCACTATAGGACTTAACATCTGCGGTCATCAGTCCCCTAGAACTCAGAATTACTCAAACCTAACTAACCTAAGGTCATCACACACATCCATGCCCGAGGCTGGATTCGAACCTGCGACCATAGCAGTCGCACGGTTCCAGACTGAGGCGCCTAGAACCGCTGGGCGACACCGGCAGGCGATAGAGAGAGGAGACAGTTGGAAAGAAAGAGAGAGGAGACAATAATGATGGGAGAGAGAAATTGGAAATGGAAGAGAAACAGAACTGGACGCCAAAGACAAAGGAGATAGTGATGGACAGTGAGGAGCAGAGGCGGTAAAAGGGAAAAAGATGGAGACAGGAGCAATGTGAGCAAAAGAGACAGGATACAGTGGAAATAGAGATAAGTAGATACCATACATAGGCCTGAGGCCTCTGCAACCCCGAAGCCTGTGAACTTTAAGACGAAAAGCCTTGGCCACTTTCCCCCATCTCCTAGACCAACACGTTAGTTTCCCAGTCTAGGGGTCAAAACTCTCAAAACTCTGAGCAAACCGTGCACAAACGCACCTCAGAGGAGACAATGGTTGTTCAAGAGGAAAGCAAAGTGTAAGCGAGAAATAAAGAGACAGTGGCCATGGGAGAGAAAAAGGATGCATCGAAGACAGTGCCACATGAGAGTGCCACAGAGAGACATGAAGACAGTTAAGGTTATATATATATATATATATATATATATATATATATATATATATATATATATATATATATATAGACAGTGGCAGTGAGAGGAAGATGCTCAGTATAAAGGATTCACTAGAAATGGAGAGGAGGCAAAATGATTTAGGCCGTTTTGTGTTACAATAGGAAGGATATGTCAGCATGCCAAAATTTTAGAGGAGGAAGGTGGGATTAGGATTCACTCAGCTCGTGCCCTACTATTCTGTCAGTGTCAGGAGTATATGTGCCTTTTTTTTGTATTCTCGCGGGACCATTTTTCAGCCTTTCCTTATTAACTGTATAGCTGTGACTGCGGAAGAAGATGTAAAGACAAAAAAATACAGAATCTATTTTCATTTGCATGCCCTGTTTATAATAATTTTGTCCCTTGTCATTATAACCTTTTTTAAGAGACTGTGAAATTTGTGCTGGCAGAGACACAAAACCAGTACATTATTTTTTTACTTATCTTCGCGGAATAGCGATACATAGCGGAACGTTTCTTAGGTTATTTGTTTGTCAGCATTCATTAGCTCGAAAAGTCTACCGTTCTAATACAGAGGTAATACTGAACAGAGAAGCACAGAACAAGAGTTATCCGTGTCCATCAAGTACAGATATGTATGTCACTTGTTTTCAAGTAACGATCTTTGACGATATCGAGCTGACTCTCTGTAATGTGTAAAATGGCAGCACTCCATGCGTATTAAAATATTCGTATCTCAGTGCAGAACGTGAGCCATGATATGAATCATTCAAACTTCTTAAATTAATGTATGGCCCTTATGTGTGTGTTGCTGACATACATTTCAGATGTGAAAATACTGTAAAGTAAATCATTTACGAATTCAAGAGACATTTTTGACTTGGAATTAACATCCTGACATTTGACATAAACATTGTATTGCTGATGAAGCTTACGCATTTTTGACACGCGCTGATCAACAAGAACATTATGAACCCCGACCTCCTTTCGATATAAACCCGTTCAGAGGACGTCAGTCACATGGCGAGGAAAAAATTTCTGTTCAGACACATGCACTGTACATGTAGTATCAGTGAACGTGTTGTCCGTGTGTAGAACGGGGAGGGCGTGCGATATATTGGAGTCTGACTGAGGGCAGACTGCGATGGGCCGGCGGCTCGGCACAAGCATTTCGGAAGCTGCACGACTTTTCGGGACGTCAAGGAGTGAGGTGGTGAGTGTCTTCAACATGTGGAGAAACCAAGGTGAAACCACGTCCAGATGTCGTGGGGTTTCGCGGCCACGCCTCATCACAGAGGTCGGACGTCTTAGGCTAGGCAGATTGTTAAAACAAGACAAGATTGACTTGTTAACACCACGACTTCGGCAACTACGAATGAAATCGGCACGTGACTACCGGCACTGGACATTGGCGCAGTAGGAGAGCGCTGCATGGTCTGATAAATCCCGAAACCTTCTTAATCAAGCCGATGCGAATCCGTCGTCTTCCAGGGAACAGCTCCTTGACACCTGCACTGCGGGACGGTGACAAGCTGGCAGCGGTTCGGGGAAAATTCACGTGGGCACCCATGAGGGTTCAGTGGAGCTCGTGCAAGGCAAATGGCGGCAACGGAGTATCGTACACTGGTTGCAGGCCACGTGCGCACCTTCATGATTATCATGTCCTCCCTACGGCAGTGGCATTTTTCAGCGAGATAGTGCGCCGTGTCACATGTCGATAAATGTGATGGTGTAGTTAGAGGAACACAGTGGCGAGCTCCAGTTGATGTGCTGGCCCCCCCAACTCTCCTGATCCCAAAACCGATCGAACACATGCGGGATGTGACTGAAAGTAAGGTCAGAGCTCATGGAATTTAGGGGAATTAGGTGACTTGCGTGTGCAGATGTGGTGCCAACTTCCTCCAGTGACCTACAAAGGCCTCATTGCTTCCATGCCACCACGTGTCGCCGCTGTTATCCAAGCCAAAGATGGACATACTGGCTATTGGGTAGGTGGTCGTAATGTTCTGGCGGGTAAGTGTACGTTTTAGACATGAAAACAGTCTTAATACCTCCCCCCCCCCTTAAATGGTTCTTTGATGAGGCCTAGGACAAAATGTCAAATCTCTCACATGCATTTTCTTTTAGTATCATGTTTTTTGTACGGTTGTAGAACATTTAAGGCATCGAAATAGCATTGTGACAATTTGAAAGGTCACAGTCATATTTTGGTGTCAATTGACCACTTGGGTAACAGCATTGTTATACTTGACAAAACCATTGTGTGTGTGTGTGTGTCTGTGTGTGTGTGTGTGTGTGTGTGTGTGTGTGTGTGTGTGTGCGTGTGCGTGTGTGCGTGTGTGTGTTTGTGTGTAAATGAGAGAGAGAGCTAGAGAGATAGAGATGAGATTTAATTGTGAGTACAGTATCTAACATAAACTTGTTTCCTAATAAATTTTACAGCTCGTTCGGGTACTTTTCAACGTGGGCACAAATTTATGCAAAATTCTGGTCGTTGGTATACTCCTTAACATGATGCAACATTGCAGTGGGTCGGATTCTCTTAATCGTGGTGCCAATTTGCATTGTAGCGTCAGAGGGTTTACAAAGCACAAGTGGGCTTGTTGCGCCATTTTAGATTTTGTTAATTTCCCATCATTTTTAAACAATGCACCATTCTGTCCGTCTTGGAATTTTAGAATTTCCTGTCACTGCCATTCTGGATGTATTTGAATTTTCCCACCCCACCACCGCCATCTTGGATATTTCTGATTTCCCGCTACTATCACCTTAAGAGTCCTTAAATTTCCGGTGACTGCTACTCTGGAAATCATCGACCGCAGTGCCTACCAGTGGCAAATGCTTGAACTGCCTGCTAGACGCTTCGAAACCATACTACTTGCAACTTGTTTTAAATGTAAGATGTTGCACTTTAATAAACGCTCTGGAAATAGTCTCCTGTGGTTGCAGTACGTCACAATTTAGTGGTATCGAATACGTAGGTGTAACAATTTGTTACGATACGAAATGGTATGATCGTTTAGACTCAGACGTAGGTAAAGTAAGCTTGACAGGCAAAATTCAAATGTAATGCTGACGTTGAATACTTTGTCTCCTTGACAACATATGGCGGGAATCCTAGTAACGCGATGAGGTCGAAGACAGTACAATATTTGTAAGTTTGGATAAGTCACGGAATCGTACTCAGATAGCTAAAATGGTTAAGCCGCCCGCTCATGGCAAGCCGGAAATCTGGGTTCGAGTCCTGGCCCGGAAAAAACTTTCATGTGTAACTAAAAGCTAATATCTTCGTATCTAATGCAGCCAATTTCTGGAAGATTCAGCAGTTTCGAATAAATTACGTCTTAGAATACTGCTGAAATGTGTGGGATCCATACCATATACTCCAAGTGGAGACGTTAAACATATGCAAAGAAGTGCCCCACCAGTGGTCAGAGTGTTGTTCCAGCCACGATAGAGTTTCACAGTGGTGTTGTAACTTTTGAATTGGCTGTTGCTTGAAGGCAGACACGAATTATCTCGCGAAAATCTACTTACAGAGTTTCCAGAACCACTATTATGAGCCATTCTTCATCTCCCTATATAGTGTTCTCCTAGGGGCTGTGAAGACGCGAGTACAGTACAGTAGGAAAAAATGGAAAAACCAGAAACGCAACACCTTATTACGTCTAATTAGGTGTAGGATAACCGTTGGCATTGAAATCAACTACCAGTCGACTCCGATTGGATAAATTTAGGTCCTGTATGGTTTACAAAGGAATCTTATATTGTACGTCATGCAAAATATTGACAATGTCAGTTAATGATGATGAGGATGGATGGCGACTACGCGCTTTTCTCTCTGAAGTAGATTCAAAGACTCAGTAATATTGATCTCTGATGACACACAAAACCAATCCAGGATGATACGATCTGTGTGAAAAGGTGGCCTATCTTCTTGGAACTCAGCATCACCCTTGGGGAACGAACATTATACAATGTAATGGCGCGCAATCAGCCAACAAGTTCACATAATTCTTTGGAGGAATGCGACCTTATAGAATAACCATGGGACACATGAAATACCGTGACATGGCTGCCCAAGTCAACAGTCAACCACCGACGTGTTTCATTCTTGGGACATAAACTCTGTCAGAAGTTGGTAACAGTGTGAAGCAAGACTCATGCGACGAAATGACTTTCTTCTGTTGTTCCATAATCCACGTTTTGTGGCTTCGGCACCACGTTTTCCTGTTGCAGGTACTTGAATAACTCATGCCTGGTTTTGAAACTCCAGCTGTCCATGCAATCCCATGCTTATAGAGCTCTATTCGTGTTGTTTTGGATCAGACAAGTTTCGCGAGTGCGACATTCATTTCTGCAGTGACTTCTGCTGCTGTCGTCCTCTTATTTTTCGCCGCAATCATCTACATCTACATATATACTCCGCTAGCCACCAAGCGGTGTGTGGCGGAGGGCAGAATTCGTGCCAAAGTCATATTTACCCCCTCCCTGTGTTCCACTCGCGGATCGCGCGAGGGAAACGCGACTGTCTAAACACCTCAGTACCATCTCTAATTTCCCTCATCTTTGAATGATGATCATTACGCGATGTGAAAGTTGGTGGTAATAATATACGCTTTACATCCTCTGTGAAGATTCGATTTCGGAATTTAGAGAGCAGCTCCTTCTGTTTACCGCCTCGTCTACCTGCAAGTGTGTCCCACTTCAAACTTTCTATGAGATTTGTAACTCTTCAAGGCCACTTTAATCTGCTTGTTTCCCCATACAACAGTCGTCGCTGGCGGCGCAGTGTACCTGTGTATCGCAGTTTGAAGGCGATTGATATTGACTTGGCTGGGCAGTTTAATAAACAGCAATTGATTGGAGGTCCAAATGTTTTTCGTGGACTCCATCTGAACTTTACATGTGATGCACAAGCAGTATTTGGAGGTAGTACCTGGCTGACACTTGCTGTTGTATGGAGCAACCAAGCTGATTATGGTGGCCTTGAAGCATCTCCAGATGCTAACATTTTGGCTTGGAAGACGTGGAGTATTGCTGAGACTACAGAACTGTTAGCTAAACAGCCTTATGGTACTCTTGTTCCTAGCATGCCATTTGTATTGTCTACTAGAAGAAAGAAGAAGTTAAATGCTGATGAGTACCTGTTTTTGTGGGCGAAATTTGGCAATGGCAGTTGTAAAATAAAAATCAACGGTGACTGTATGATTTATTGCTAGGCCCGCGTTGCGCTATAATTCACTTCCGGTTGCGGCAGTCGGGCTGATAAGGCGCACTGGCCCTCTGCGAGCGAATGACGCTCCGTGCTGCGGCGCAGCTGGATCCCAGCACAGCGTACCGCACCACAACTGGCCGCTCTTCTTTGGACCTTCTCAATCTCTTGAATCAGACCCAACTCGTAAGGCTCCCATACAGACGAACGATACTGTAAGACTGGACGAACTAACGTTTTGTAACCTATTTCCTTTGTTGAAGGACTGCATAGCTTCAGGATTCCACCAATAAACCGCAATACAGAGTTCATCTTACCCGTTATTTGTGTAATCTGATAATTCCATTTGAGATCATTTCGAATAGTCACACCCAGGTACTTGAATGAGGTTACCGCTTCGAAAGACTTATATTAATTTTGTACTCATACATGAATGGGGATTATCGCCTTGTTATACGCAGTAGATTACACTTACTAATACTGACAGATAACTGCCAGTCATTACACTACGCATTTATTTTCTGCAAATCCTCATTGATTTGTTCACAACTTTCGTGTGATACTCTTTTCCTGTAGACTACAGCATCATCGACAAACAGTCTAAGGCCGCTGTCAATACCATCAACCAGGTCGTTTATGTACGCTGCCCTGGGGCACACCTGAATTTACTCTTGTTTCTGTTGAAGTTACCCTGTACAGGACGACATACTGCTCCCTTTCTGTTAGAAAACTTTCTATCCAACCGCATATGTCATTGGATAGACCGTAAGCAAGCACTTTTTGTAGGAAGCGACAGCTGAGTCGAACGCCTTTCGAAAGTCGAGTAATATGGCATAAACCTGGGAGCCGGTATCTAGAGCCTGTTGTATATCATGCACAAAGAGGGCCAGCTGTGTCTCGCATGACCGCTGTTTCCTAAAACCGAGCTGGTTTCTGCAGATGAGCTTCTCAGAGTCTAGAAAGGTCATTATGTCTGAACACACAATATGCTCCATGATTCTACAACAAATCGGTCAGTGAAATTAGCCGGTAATTATGTGCATCCGATTTTCTACCATTTTTATAGATTGCTATGACCTGGACCTTCTTCCTGTCCCATGGAACTTTTCGCCGTTCCAATGATCTCTCATAGATGACGGATAAGAATGGTGCTATATTTGTAGCACAGTCAACATAAAATCTTACGGGGTTACCGTCTGGGCCAGATGCCTTTCTGGCGTCTAAGGATCTTAACTGTTTTACAATCCCAGATACACTAAACACTATGTCAGCCATCCTTTCGGTTTTTCGATAACTGAAAGGGAGAATGGTGTTGCAGTCCTCTATCGTAAGCGAGTTTTTGAAAGCTAGGTTTAGAATTTCGGCTTTCTGTTTATCATCATCAATTACATTACCCGTACTGTCAGCAAGAGAAGGTATTGAATTATTTGTAATGCTGTAACGTTGTAGCATTAATTTGCTATGAAAGCGGTGCTGATAGACAATAAGAGCGGTTTAAAAGCCGTGAGCTGCCTGGGGAAGTTAACCTTGCATTACTGCGCAACTGTTTCACCAGGTATCCAGTCTAGCTTACCAAATTCCCAACCAGACTAACATTAATTATAATATTTTAATTGTCATACGACAACTGGTTATATATATATATATATATATATATATATATATATATATATATATATATATATATATATATGTGTGTGTGTGTGTGTGTGTGTGTGTGTGTGTGTGTGTGTGTGTGTGTAAAAGAGAATTTAAATAAAAAGAAATAAATCAGTTTATATTTGGAAATTTATTTTAACATTGATCATTGAAATTTCAGCATATTAAACTTGAGTCATAACTAAACTGGTGCCTCATTTGGGATTGTGAAAATGTGAGCTTGTAATCTTACGGAACACATCAAATATGGAGCCAAGATTGGGAGACTGCATACAACACTGCATTCATAAAATAACACACAAAAAACGTTGAAACATATGCAAGAGGAAATTAACCACAACCCACCGATTCAATTTTCACCCAAAGAAGTTGCGTTCGTAGCGCAATCCTGTCCGTCATGAAATTACCTCACACTGGTATACTAAATTCATACTAACTCTCTGTGAAATCTTCCCGAAAAGAATAGCTGAGGGCTACTTTGATGCTTACACCACATGCTTCACGTGGTCAACTTGGTTTACACAAAGAGTATAACTCCACAATAATTTTGATAACTAAAATAAATTACATCGAAACGCAATTTACTAAATAAAAACCTCTAACTGGTTACTATCGTCTTATAATTAACCTGATGGGTCAAACAATTGTATAAGCACGTGGTACTGGTCTCACAAAGTACACCCCACGTGGGTTGAACATAAAGAAAAGTTGCTATATTGAAAAATATTGTCAAGTCGAGACGTTATAATCTCTAGCACATTCGCATTTAAGATTGATGATCTTAGTTAGAGTTACTGATCAACACGTGGTTCCACTTTACTCTCAAAGTAGTGACAAAGCAACTACCGGAAGATATTCTGAACTTCACACTCGAATTACACTGTGTTGCAATTGAAGATAACATTAGATATTTTAGAGCTAAACCTGAAATATAGGTGATTAAATTTTCAGTTAGGCTGAACTTAAGAAATCCATTGTCCTATGGACTTAGCAGACACGCGCTTAGCTGGAGATCTTACCACTTCAGACGCTCGCCACAGACAGACTGACCTGGGCCTCCTACCAAGGGTGCTTCCGTATACAAAACGGAAGTGAGCAGAGAGGCAGCTTCCTATACCAACATGACAAGGGGCGGGCAGGACCATATTATAGATAGAAACCTCTTTGCTTTTAGGAAGCGTAGCTATCTGTTCCGACATTGGTCCTACTGTTCTCTAGCAGACAGGCTGCTACCCTCAAGCATGCAACTAGAAATACATTTGCTCATTCATCCACTCAGACAGAAGGGAAGGGGGATGACAGTGTCTTATCACATACAGTATATAAAATAAAGCGGATGTAGGTTCCGTATGAGACTGTGTGACATGAATTACATATAAACTGAGTTTTAAAGTGTAGTAGTGTGACAGATCGTTCTTGTTTATGTGTAAAAGTAACACGTTTCACTGCTCAGTCTCCTCCCAGATAGTCAGAAACACCACAGTAAATTTAGAAGAGGAATTTACGCCGTAAATGACAACAGATTTAAGAAATTAACATGAAAGGAATCCAACAGAGACCTTTCAGCGCTCATAGATTTTATGTACGTCCAAAATTTTTTGGGGTTATTTTTAGAATCTGCAGATAAAATATTGCTTTCAAATTCGTTAAAAGAGTCTCTCATTGTCCTTCTGACAGCTGCTTTCATTTCGCATAATTTATTTTTGTCGGTGGGGCAGTGACTACGTTTAAAACGACTGTGCAAAATCCTCTGCTTTCTCAGCAGCTTTCTAATATGCTTGTTGTACCAAGATGGATCCTTTCCCTACCCTTACTTTCGCTAGGCACATACTTCTCTAGCACGTGGTGAACAATACCTCGAAATTCCTACCAAAGATGCTCAATATCTTTGTGTGCCGCTGTGAATGCTTGGAGCTGACTATGAAGATATTCATTAATGACACTTTTATTTGCTTTCCCAAACAAGAAAACTCTACGCTGTTTCTTTGTTTGTTTTTTGCAACTTCCACTGACATAGAAGCCACAACGACAATATGGTCGCTAATACCTTCTTCTAGATTAACTTCCTCGAAAAGATCATGTCTGTTTGTCGCCAAGATATCTAATATGTTCCCATCTCTAGTTGGTTTTCATCTGCAATGACTGTCAGTCACGACCATTCGATACACACTTCCGTCTGAGATGTTTTTCCGCTTTCCCTGTATGCGATAAATCTTCGATACGGCACCTCTTGAAACAACAAACAATTCGGTTACCTAGGTTACAGAAGACCTGACAACTTGCCCGCGTTCGAAATGATTTAGCTCCGACATAATGCACTCGCAACCACACGGAACACTATTCTAAGTACGTGTGACACTTGCAACGTATTGAGGACGTTGCTCAGATACAGACCGTAGTAAAAAAAAAAAAAAGAAAAAATAAAGCACGTACTCAGCCAGATAGTACTCATTCTTGCAGCGCTCCATACACGACTGGAACGGGAAGAAACCCAAATCTGTGGTACCATGCTCTACCATGCATTTCACAGTGGTATGATGTGTAGATGTAGATGTAGAACATTTAAGTTCCGAAGCTGACAAACAGCGTGAATTTCATATAGATTATATCGGTAGTCTTTGGAACATCTCATACTGCTACGTAAGGGCACCTACTGAGTTGTGTTGCGGTCTTCAGTCCCAAGACTGGCCTAATCTAGGTGCCTCCACACTACTGTATCATGTACAAGCATCTTCATCTCCGAAGAACTGCTCCAACATACAGCCTATTGAACCTGCTCACCGCATTCGTCTCTACAATTTTTACGTTCCACACTTTCCCCAAATACTAAACTGATGTCTCAGAATGCATCCTATTTACAGATCCCACCTTTTAGTCGAATTATGCCATACATTTTTTTCTCCTCAGTTCTGTTCCATACCTCCTCATTAGTTACACGATTTACACATCTCACCTGAGTAGAGTGAATAGAATAGTCTCTTAATATACATATGTTTCATACTATAACATTCTCAATAGTTCTGTGTTTATTTACTGCCTAGTCGGATGCTTAGTGCTTTAGTTTTCAAAACCAAGCCATTGAAAAACAAGAGGTGTGTTAAAACCCCAGTTCACGAGCCTTAATTACGATTCTTTTATCTTTCGTAACCTCTTTCGTCAAGTGGTGGAAAATTGAGAACGGGCAAGGCAAAATCTTACCACAACTTTTGCAATGTCTACGACAAGTAATGTCTTACTTTGAATAAACGTTTTGTGGATATTGTAATTAATGTCTTGTATCACGTAACTTTCCAGCAGATGAGTCGTTAGACGTTTTGTAAGCGCCATTTCCTTTCTGTCGTAATTCAAAATTTCATGTAATTTGAAGGCAATCGGACCGTTACAAGAGTGACAAATTACAAACAACTCACGTCTGGAAAAGTGATGGAACACGTGCCCACAGCATGTGATTTGTCTTTAATTAACTGCCGCACAAAATTAATATGCAGCGAAAAGGATCGTCTGCGATAAGGGACGATGTCAGTTGACTTACTTTATTAATCTTCGAGCAACAGAGCACGCCAAATTATGCCCTTCTCATTCACACTGACATGATTCACAATTTAAAGTCCTTTCACTCCAGAGAAGCTACATCTGGTTTATGCTGGTACATATCGACGCTGATTATGAGTACACTAAACCGGCCTCTAAATAATTCCGGGCACCTGGATATTTACATAAATCACGTGAGATGAAATGGTTCAAATGGCTCTGAGCACTATGGGACTTCACTTCTGAGGTCATCAGTCCCCTAGAACTTAGAACTACTTAAACCTAACTAACCTAAGGACATCACACACATCCATGCCCGAGGCTGGATTCGAACCTGCGACCGTAGCGATCACGCGGTTCCAAACTGAAGCGCTTAGAACCGCACGGCCACACCGGCCGGCACGTGAGTCGAAAATCTGGTCCCATAAGTTTACCTTTTCTCAATATAACGCATTATCCAGGTCACATATTTTAGTTAACCTTTACATGTGGGATGTTATGTAGCTCGATTCATCCACTTAAATACTTCCCTCCATTAATTTCCACGTGTCCATTTCCCGTGGTTCTGCGGGCACATGATAATGCAGCAAATGTTATCTTCTGACGCGATACCACTGCTCGCTATGGGCAGTATCGCCGGAGCCACACAACGCCACAGCCACCAGAAAACATCCGGAACAAAATTCAAAACGTAAAATCAGAGCTCACCAACTAGCACATGCTACGTCAAAAAGTCTTAAATACACTGTGCTCTGAAAATCCTCAAAGAAACATTATTTTAGAAGAAGATGAAAATCTAATTCTTTTTGATGTTGATACAAGTATAGTTAATCACACTGTAGGGTAACGACGTATAGATTTGGTTAAATGATTTTCTTTTGACATATGACCATGTGCAGACTTCGTCACCTACGTCAGTTACAGCACACTTCAAAATTATTTAAACTCTTTTTAAAATTTGTCTCTGAATGGTTCTTGAACGAAACTGTAATTAAAACATCATCATTTGATTCGTATGCGCAGAATTACGTCACTCGGTCCTATTGGTTTTCGTAAACTTTTTCAAATTTAGATGTCGTTTGTTTCTCCTCAGAAATTATATTGATACACTTTATCTGATTTAATCGATATTAGAACCACATTGAATAAACTTTTTGAGATTCAAAGTCGCGATGAACGCTGTCAAAATCCAATAATCTTGTCAAATATATATTATTAATTCATTCACATAATTCTTCATAAATAAATCCTCGGAACACGTATTTCAACTTTAGTAGCATCCACTAGTTTATTATCTTCCTACATACAGACGTGAACCTGAGCCTTGACGAGACAAAAACTAAAATTTTCAATAAGATTAAACGTCCTATGATATCATTGTTGTACAAAACATTACAAATTCTCGATAATTTGGTTTTTTAGAAGCACGACGCAACAACTCGGTTTCGGGATCTTCTGTTGCACTTTGGCTGTCGACCCGCGACGTATAGTGGCCAGCAATTTTCTCTCCGGTCCTGGAAACGAAGATGCTGTCTCCGTTCGTTGCGCCGCCCTCTCCGTACATGAAGCAAAAAAAAAAAAAAAAAAAAAAAAAAAAAAAAATACAAAACCTTTAGACACTTCACAACCATTTCAAATATTACAAAAATACATAAATAAAACTAAATTAAACTTATATTCACCTGCAAACTGGGCTGACACTGGTGGATGGGTGACGCTTCAATTTCGTCCCACTACAACACACAGTTAGTGTTTCTTGATATTTGTAAACATCCCAACACGCCATTGCAAAACAATCGGCAGGAGATGCTCGTAAATAAATCTAATACCGATAAATGTAGTGGGAAACGGGAACAGTGTGTTTTCCTTTCTTGTATGCAGTGAATGTCGAGCAGTGGTGGAGCTGACGAGAAGAGGAACAGTAAAAATGGCATTACAACAAGTGGTCGTCCGGAAGTTATTTGTGCCATGGTGTAGCCAGTGCCTGAATCCGAGAGCCATGGAGTAAACGACACACCAACAAGGGCGTAGTGAACAATTGAACAGCGGTAGCTGTTTATCTGTGTGGTTTTTTTTTTCCTCTCAGGTTCTGCATGCACGGACGTCATGAATGTACTCAAGAGATTGGTATTACCGTAGAAATTGTTAGTCGTGTTGTAAAAACTAACAGTAAAAATATTGGGCGAAATATACCCATGTTTGTGAGAAGTGTGGCTATTTATTTAGTAGTACAGTAGAGAGAACTTATAGAAGCATTCTAGGAATCTTCACCGCAGTTGGATCGACAGGGAGGTGTCACGGAAGGATTCGGACCACCAAACAACTACTCTGAGAAGAGAGGATAAAGGTAATACTACTTTCATCTGGCGGTGTACTGGGGTCGGCCAGAGACGCAACGCCCCGCTAGTACTGGTATAAGACCCACCATAAATCTTGCAAAATAAACAGCAGCAGGGAAAGAAGGAAAATTACACCTCATCAGCAACCAACCATCAGCTGAGGAAATTGTAAATAAGGTCTTTCAGAAAATCATTAAGAGGTTCTCTGCAAATAGACTCTCACTAAATTTTGAGAAAACGCAGTATATACAATTCTGTACAGTAAATTGCATAACACCATTGATAAATACAGACTACGGACACAGGCGTGTTGCTAACGCAGATTATTCAAAATTTCTGTTTGTGTGCATTGATGAGAAATTGAATTGGAAGAAACACACCGATGGTCGGCTGAAACGGTTAGGTTCAGCTGTTTATGCTGTAAGGGTACAGTACCGCCCGACATTGAAAATAGGCAAAACATTCTTCGTTATTCTTGTCAGAACAACATATTTTTTGTAATAATAACTCAATTTCACTTAATACACCGAAGCCGGATACCATTGTAGGAAAGAAGGACAATTTATTTATTTCATTGATCGCATGTGCACTCCCACAAAATAAATCCCTACATCCAGTTTGGTGAGATCTGTGAAATGAATGAATGTATGGTCGTCTGCTAACCACAGATAGTGAATGTGTAATATATGATCATCGTTGAGACGGTCCTTTGGTCAGCTTTTGTGGAACCAAAGAGATGAAATTTACCTGAGCTCTGAGTGCCTGAAGTGTGGCTGAACAATACGGTAACTTGGTGCTCCCCCACCACGACGGAGGTGCGAGCTGACCTGAAGAACGGCCATGTTTCAGCACTCTGGCACTGGATCTTGTGTTGGTAAGACCTGTCTTAGGTGTACTACGTAAAGACAAAAGAGTGGAGAAAATGGTATGCATGTGAAATACTTAAGAGTAGTTTGAAATAATAATTTATCTATTTCAGGAACTTTTGTGGGGAGAACTAAATGTCAGGCAGGTAACATTAAGGGGATCGTAGTAGTCTTCGGAAGTGACCAACGGTCACAATGAAACCACGTGTAGCAATAAGTTGAAATACTTCCGAGTGCTTAAGTTAAGCTGAATTATTGGCTTGTGTACTATAAGTTGGAAATATTTAAGAAATGGCGTGTACAGGACTTGAAATTAGAGACGAGTACTGTGTGTGTCTCAATTTGTGTATGAGGCAAAGAATAAAGAGATGTACTCGCCCATGGTATCAGCTGAGGACTCGCGTGTGTGACGAATATGTTCTTAATATTACTTTGCGTGTTACGTTTCCGTGTGACGCTGGATTCAAACTCTAATACTCTGAGAATGAAGCAAGGTGAGTCAGCCGTCTATCCAGCAACGTCACTTGGCTTGCATTGCACAGGAAGACGTGCATATATCCTCCAGAGTTCATAGTAGGAAAGTAGGATTACAAAGTGGGGCAGTGTCGTGTGAAACTAGGATGAATACTGATTGAAGTGGGAAAGCTGAAAGTGATGTGATTCTAACGTTGCGACTATTCTTTGTGTTGTATTGTATGTTGCCAGTGTGATGTATTTCATGTAATTTAAGTGTGTGTGGTTTGCATGGGAGAGTAGCAAGATAGGTTCAGAGGCAGTGGGTTATGCATGTTCCTCTTTGTACCGCTCGGTCTGGAGTAAATTTTCGTGATGATGGGTGTGAGAGTCGAAGTGTGAGATACAGCAAAAGATCCACCATACTATCCAGAAAGTGCACTGTAGCGTTAGATAATTACGAGACCATAAGATACAGAATCACCAATGTAAAGCCATGCCCACTGGGCGGAGTTTCTCATGTGTAATTATTGTATAAAAATGTAATAATAGAATAATAGAATTCATCGGAATAAAAAAAGATAGTGAAAAGAAAAAGATTGGTGGCCTTGTTCTTCGAATAGTGTGTAGTCACGATATCGAGAATTTATAATGTGTGCGCCATTCACATTCAGTGCGATGGCCACATTTTGATCAAAGCCGTTGAGTAAGAAAAAAAAAGTGGTATTTCCAGTGCATAGTGAACAATAAGAGTTGTGTAAATTACTAAAAGTCAGATGTGCGTTATCCGTTTCCGTAGCGTAATATTCAAACATGAGAATAATTTGTAGCTTAATTGTGGGTACTAGAGCTCATAATCAGTCATTGATGTTTTGCGATAAATAAGAATAAATCCACTCACTTGGCAGACCACTCATCTTGTAGGCCCGACTGCTTGATGCCGCAGTATGAGCAAGGCATGTGAGTGCCTCTCATTGCTATTAGTTTTATTGCCAATTTTGGTGATAAAAATATCAGTAAATTAGTCTACTATGCCTACTTTCATTCACTGATTTCATATGGCATCATATTCTGGGACAATTCATGATTAAGAGAAAAAGTATTCATTGCACAAAAGCGTGTAATTAGAATAATATCTGGGCCCACCCAAGATCGCCTTGGAGGTATTTATTTAAGGAACTCGGGATATTCACAGTACCTTCGTAATACATATATTCACATACGAAATTTGCTATTAATAACCCATCCCAATTAAAAAATAACAGCTAAGTGCTTAGTTACAACAGTAGACGAAAGGAGTATCTTCACTGTTCTGAGTCAAATCTGACTTTGGCAGAGGAAGGGGTGAATTATGCTGCCACAAAAATCTTTGGTCGTTTGCCAAATAGCATTAAAAGTCTGACAGATAGCCAACCAACATTTAAAAGCAAATTAAAAGAATTTCCGAAAGACAACTCCTTGTACTAGATAGATGAGTTTTTAGATATGAAGTAGTACCTATAAAAAATTAAAAAAAAGAATTTAGTGTAACTTACGTTAAAGTGACACGTTCCACATCATTATGAAGTGTCGTAGTCATGATCTACGGAACAGGTATTAATGTATGAATTATGTATGACAGAAAGAGAGAGAGAGAGAGAGAGAGAGAGAGAGAGAGAGAGAAGACGAAACAAAGCAAATCGTAGCAATGACAGAAAATGTGGAATGTCTTCACTCATTTGCGACAAAACATTATGTTCTCGTTATGATGATGTCTGAACGTATTCAAGTATCTGAATCTGACTTAAGTCACTACAGAAACTCCATGTGTTGACGTTACGCTTTGGTAAAAGAAACGACTGTGAAGCAGTGACCTAACTCGCAAAACATTGACGAATACAAGGGTAAAAAGCTGGACTTTTTTGTAACCTTACGCCGCCTTTGGACGGTCCCGCACAAAGAAGCCCTTCTCTCTGAGCTGTTGCAGGAGACGGCCGCCACACAAGGCTCTGTATCGCCGTGGGCGGTGTCCTCGACCAGCCGGCTACCGCTTTGATCCACTTCCCGTCCTTTCCCCCCAACGTTCCGTTCCGTACCGTGACGAATCAGTTTGCAGAAAGCGAAGTAAAGATTACCATCAATAAAAGTAGATTTACCTACTACAGCTATTAGCTTCTGCCACCTCTCAGAGCAAAAAGTTAACCATCACACCAACAATTTTTTTTTTTTTTTAGTTCCAGATGACTTGATAAATTTTATGGAAGCCCGCTGCACACTCTTTTTTTTATTATGTCACATTCTTCTATATCAGACTGACTTCACACTTTCTTCTTCCACAAAACAGGAATTTACATTGTTATTGCCAAACAAAAACACGGCCGATTCCACCAGAGGCATGTCCACTACTCACTACATTCTGCGGCACTAACAATATTGCAAAGAGTTTATAAAACATAAGAGTTTACAAACTCTCTTAACAGAAGAAGAGCCGGCCGCGGTGGTCACGCGGTTAAGGCGCTCAGTCCGGAACCGCGCGACTGCTACGGTCGCAGGTTCGAATCCTGCCTCGGGCATGGATGTGTGTGATGTCCTTAGGTTAGTTAGGTTTAAGTAGTTCTAAGTTCTAGGGGACCGATGACCACAGATGTTAAGTCCCATAGTGCTCAGAGCCAATTGAACCATTTTTTTTTTTTTGACAGAAGAAGAATCTTCGCCAAGTTATATCATTATTTTATAAGTGGGTCTAGAAATGAATTTAGTACATATCGTCATATTGTGCAAACTACTAATAGGAATTTTAAGTATGCAAGATACTCCATATTTTCAAATACATCCGAGAGAGGAGTAATTTTAGCTGTGAGTTAGCGCATATCGCTTGTAACATAATTTCTTTCTATAAATTTTAGCCTGAAATATAATGCGTCGTATACAAAATCATATAAAATTCATTTAGTGAAACAGCTGACACAATTTTCACCTACAGTTCATTCGAAAGTATTCCTGGTATCTGCTATTTCTATTAAGGGAGGTAATGTTGTAGGAGGTTCTCGCATTACAATATGGAGTATTTTATTTTATATACTGCTGTTTGAGTCTACATATTTCACCCATATACGTTGTTTAATTTAAACATTGTACAAAGGAACAACGATTTCAGTTTTCATATAGGAATATAAGGACTTAATTTTTAAATATACGAAGTCAAATACATTATCCTTAGTGGGCTGTCTCCATTAAGTACACTTTACGCAAGTGGACTTTTTTATAGCACCAAGTTTAAACCTGTACATCTACTTCTTTTAACTAGTCAAATTTTTCTTATTTGCATCGAACCTGTAAAGGAAGGAGGTAACGTTGGTACGTAGAGGAAAACAGATTCCATCAGCTTCCTGTACAGTACTTCGTATGCTTCCTTATACTTAGTGCTCTCAGGTATTACACAATTCCTACCGGCCACGTCAGTTCATCCTCATCACAACATGCAGAAACTAGAATTTTTATTCGAGTTAAATGCCCGTAGTAACGTTCGTGCACCAGTCTGATACCAATGATGGACGTCAGACGACGTTTACTCAGCTTCACATAACTGAACCACGGTCGTCGAGAAATGCCCCGTTATATAGCTGCTAGGTGTCTGCCCTTCTAGCTCTGAAATACATGCCACGTGTGGTTCCAGTCATGGGAAGAAGCTTTCTTCATCGCAGGTATGAGATGTTTGAAGCTTTCCCACTCCATACTCCTTATACGGTCACCAAATATCTATTCATGTTTGGTCCAGCTATGTTAGTACCAGTCCTCATCTTAATACCACTAACAATTTTAGCACAGCACACATCCAGTCAAATGCAATGGTACTGAAAGTTGCCTATCGTCCACAATGTGGAGTGAAGTATCTCAATAAAAAACTTGATATGTTCACCGGCCAGAAAATTCACTAAGTCTGGCGACTGATTTGGCAACGCCCGAGAGTAAACCCAGCCCACCAACCTACGGTAATGGACAACATGTAAACAGCACCCAGTGTGTTAAGGGAAAACGGACAAGGGCCCCATCATCCATTGGGCATTTTGAATCATTTCTGAGTATGACTTAACACCCTGTTGATAACATCACTGTGAATGGAACTACAGTCGAACTGGGTGAGGGCAGAAAAGGCATTTGGCAATGGTTTCTTAAACGAGAACATCCCAGAATTAGTCTTGCTAGAAAGACTTAAATTTTGGAAGACCTGAATGAGAATGGCGGTACTATGATAACAACCATGTTAATATTGAATGCCAATCCACCACCTTGTTCTGTGTTTGATTCGTCTAACACTTAAACGCTTCAAGTTAATCAGTACTAGTTATCGCATACCATCAATATCCACCCTGTTTATTTCCATTCCAGCAATTTTATAACGAAGAAGCGAATGGAATGTTTTGTTACACCCAGTCTACAAACAATATCTGTGTTAGTAACAACTTGATGTCAACTGACATGTCCCAGTCTGTTTGTCGAATACATGTATTCATTTTTTCTATAGTATGGTCACCGGGAAAAAGGAGCCATTCCTTACGTTTACGTATGATACATCTTCTGGAAGAAGAAAATCGAATTTCGGAATCCATATTTCACTGTCGTGTTTACATCGTAGCGTCTGAAGCGAATTCGCTAGGCCAGTTGAATATGGCGCCTGGAAAACACAGTTGATGATTTAGTTAGCACAATCGCTATTTTTCTTCATTTAGACGAGGTGCAAACAGCTTCAGTCTAATATTTCTACTTATCCTTCACTGTACAAAAAGACACTCCATCCATACTAGCCGAAAATTGTTAAAAACAAGACGAAGATTGACAGCCCAAGCTCGTTTTAAAACGAGTTGCGTGTTTACATGGGAGCGAAAATCGATTGTGGAATTGGAAAACCGGTAACCACAAGTGAATTTCCAGAATCGATTTTGAAGTGTTTACATGACCACCCAGAAACTGAATTGGGAAATCGGTTTACCAAGTCCGCTTTTGGGAGCCCATGTAAAGGGGGTGATAGAGACCAATAATATTTTGAGATAACGACTGCAGTGGAAATTATAAAATTTTTATAGGTATGAATAGTGCAATAGTGAAGTTAACTACATTGTTCATATTAATGTGACCACCAGGCAAAAGCCTAAATAACCTCCTACTGCAAGCCAGAGACTGCAGGAACAGAGTCAATGAGGTTGTAAAAGGTACCATTAGGGATGTGGAGCCATTCCAACCCCGGTGTCGTGGCCAACTGCTCTAGGTTTCTTTGCTAAGGATCCATGGCGCGAACGGCGTGTGTGAGACGGTCACACACAATCTCGATTGAAATTTAAATCCGGGGAGTTTGGTGGCCGAGGGAGTTCTATAAACTCATCCTGGTGTTCTTCGAAACACGCACGTACGCTGCGAGCAGTGTGACACGTCACGTTGTCCTGCTGGAAGATGCCATCGCGGTGAAGAAAATCAAACTGCATGTAGCGGTGAACATGGTCACGAAGGATAGATGGATACTTCTGTCGATCTATTGTTCCTTCCAGAATAACGAGATCACCCCCGGAACGCCTCAGGCCTCGACCATTCCAATGATTGTTGTAGGGTGTTTGCTTGTTGATGTTTCACGACGTACGCGCCAACGGCCATCTGTCGCCTTTCAGTGGACTTCGACTTGCAATCGTTGTCGCCCGTTTACAGCAGTCGGCATTGATGCTTCAAGCACTTGTTGCGGAGGCCCATACGCAGCAGCGCTCGCTGAACGGTTGCGGAGGGGATACTGTTGGTAGACCCTTGGTTTAACTGGCCGGTCGGTTGCCCAGCAGTCGCACGTTTTCTCGCCCATACACAGCTATACAGCCGTTGTTCGCCCCTGTTAGCTACGGCCCGTGGTGCACTATAGATCCATTGCGCCAGATTTGAATAGCGACGTTTTGCCATCCACCGTATACTTCAAACACGGCACACTAGAATAATTTACAGACTTCGCCGTTTCGGAAACGCTTCCACCCATGGCCTGAAAACCAGTGATCATGATAGTTTGGACGTCAGATAAATCGCTCCATTTCCGCATCACGCCACGTGCCCCCAACATGCTTTATATACCCTCAACTGCTAGTGTCACCACCTACCATATGTTAGTGGTAAGAGCATGTTGACATACAATATAGGCGTTGTCCACATTAATGCCAAAAAAAGTGTTCAAATGGCTCTGAGCACTATGGGACTTAACTGCTAAGGTCATCAGTCCCCTAGAACTTAGAACTACTTAAACCTAACTAATCTAAGGACATCACACACATTCAAGCCCGAGTCAGGATTCGAACCTGCGACCGTAGCGGTCGCGAGGTTCCAGACTGTAGCGCCTAGAACCGCTCGGCCACTCGGGATGGCCATTAATGCCATTGAACCACACATATTTACAGGGTGATTTTTTCCACCGTGTACAAACTGTAGGGATTCATCGATGAGAGGATACGGAACCAAAAAAGGTTTAATGAATCTGTGTCCGGAAATGCTTGATTTCCATGCTAGAGCCTATTTATTCAGTCACACACTGTAACAGGCACTGTGGTCTAATAGGCACTGCACCATGCAGCGACGGTTACACTATGTATTGAAAATGTTTCCATTTGCCTCAACGCGTGTGTGTACGCGCTGTAGCATGTTCTGTCACACATTCACATCGGCCACGCTGCATCTGAACAGTGTCTAAGGCAGCATGAACAAGCTGCTCCAGTGTCTCCATATATGGAAAGGGCTCTGCATACACGATACTTTTGAGATGCACCCGTAACTAGAAATCAACTGGTTGAGATCCGGTGAATAAGCAGGCCGTGAAACTGGACCCCCGCGTCCGATCCATCGACCAGGGAAGACCCGACTGAGATGCGTCCGGAAGCTAATGGCGAAGTGGTCTGGAGCACCATCACGTAGCAGCCACATAACCATTAGAATTGTCACTCGCACTTCTTCCAGCAGGGGAGACAAAGTCACTCTCAAGAGACGATGATAGTTCCGGCCTGTTAGGAGACGTGGCGGGAAGACCGGTCCCAAAATACAGTCGTCAATTATCGCGGCCCACATATTCCGGCTGCACCGATGCTAATGATTAGCTGTCACCATGCCATGAGATCCTGCATACTATCCCACAGGTGGATTATGAAAGTTGAAGATACCACTCCGCGTGAAGGCGGTATCATCTGTTAACAGGATGGATGAAACAAATCCCGTAATCGTGGTTGCTTGGTGAAGAAACCAGTGACAAAACTGGTCCCGATATGGAAAGTCTGTCGCTAGTAAGCACTGCACACGCTGTAAGTGATAAGGATAGTAGCAAGTGGCATGGAGAAAGTTCCACACGGCCGTCTGACTACCCTGACTGGTACTGACAAGGCGGTCGTCTTGCACAATGTTAATCACATTTTTCTCTAAGCCTGGTATCCGAACATTTCGGGTACGTCCTTCATGATTTCCTAGTTCCGGAAAAGACCCTGTCTCAGACGAATGACGAAACATTGCTGCAAACGTTGAATGCTGTGGTTGTTGTCGGGGGTAAGGGATAGCCTTCATGATGCAACTGTTGCTGTCTGCCGCCCGTTTCCATTTGCCTTTCCGTGAGTAAACACCATGTCGGTTAGCTCTTGATTCGAATATGGAACAATTGTGTACAGCGCTGTATCACATTCACTACAAGGTGAGTTAGCATGTAAAGAGAATCAGACACAACACTACCTAATTACTGTGGCAGAAGAGGGCACTAGGGCATGACGTATGAGGAACAGTACTACCCTCTAGGAGGAAACCATGCATACTGCAAGTGTGACTGCGTGCTACAGTGCGTATGAGATCGCAGTCTCTGCAACAACGTATGACTGAATAAGTTGCCTCTAGCATGGAAACCGTGCAGTTCCGGATGTAAGTTCTTTAGGCATTTTTGTTCCGTATCCTCTCATCGATCAGTTCCTAGAGTTTGTACACGGTGGAAAAAATCTGCCTGTATTGTTTCACTTCTTATGAATTTATAGATGTCCTTCACAGATGTTAGAAAGCCTTGACGAACGAAAATTTTTGATTAGCGAAGGGGAAAAGAGAATCACTTAAAGGTAGAATGGTCACTGATTGGTGGTAATGTGTGTCAAAAGAAAGCTGTGGTCGTATGGGTGTCGTATGCATTTTGATTGAATGAGTAATAGTATAATAGTTGAAGTGAAAAGCCGTTACTGTTCAATCCACAGTGGGAGAAACATGCATGTGTCTGCATAGTTTCTATAGTGGAACGTAGTGCAGATGTTAGAAAGCCTTGACGAACGAAAATTTTTGATTAGCGAAGGGGAAAAGAGAATCACTTAAAGGTAGAATGGTCACTGATTGGTGGTAATGTGTGTCAAAAGAAAGCTGTGGTCGTATGGGTGTCGTATGCATTTTGATTGAATGAGTAATAGGAATTAAAGATAATTACTTTTGGTTATAAGAAAGAAGTAGTTTGTATACGAGTTATCGTGAAACAACTGGGACGATGTGGACACGTAATTTCGAGTTTTTCTGTACCTATCAGAAACTTCAGCATGGAAATCTCTCTGTTATATGAAGATAAAAAATATAAGTTAATGCAAATGTACAGGAAGATCAAACCCATAATATTCGGATACGGTATTACTAGTGCCCTGCTTGATACAGCCAAGTCGTTAAATATCTGCGCTTAATGCTGCAGAGCGATATGTCGTGGAACGATCATGAGAGATCTGTGGCAGGGAAGGCGAATGGTAGTCTTCGGTTTATTGGGAGAAGTAAAGAGTCTTTCACCTGTAAAACAGACCGCATATACGACCCCGGCGGGAACTATTCTTGAGTACTACTCGAGTGTTTGGGATCCGTAATAGGTCGGATTGAAGGAAGACATCGAAGTAATTCAGAGGCGGGCTGCTAGATTTGTTGCCATTAGGTTAGAACAACACGTAAATGTTACGAAGAAGCTTCGGGAACACAAATGGGAATCCCTGGAGGAAAGGTGACGTTCTTTTCGAGAAACAGTACTGAGAAAAGAACCGGCATTTGAAACTGACTGCTGAACGATTTTACTGCCACCAACATACATTTCGCGTAAGGACGCGATATAAGATACGAGAAATTAGGGTTCGCACCGAGGCGTACAGACAGTCGTTTCTCACTCATTCTATTTGCGAGTGGAACAGGAATGACAAGTAGTGGTACAGAATACCCTCCGCCTTGACACTGTACGGTGGATAGAGGAGTATCTACTTAGACGGAGATATAGCTAAATTGCACCCGTATCTCTCACTGCCTCTGTAATACAATTTTTCGGAGTTGAGAATAGTGAAATACGTTGTACTCAGAAATTTTGCACGTAGCTGATAAATTGAATAGCCACAGGTGTTTCCCAACTACACACATTACGGTGCAGACAAGCATCGTTCATGGAGATCGAAATGTGTATTAGTAAATCACTGTTCTGGAACCCAACATAAGTTTCAGAGTGTCATGAAGAAATATCTCGAAAAGGCCTCTTCCGGCCGATGGATGCTACGAGGCCGCCCATTCAAATCTCCCGCATAGTCCCCCGAACTCAAACTTTTAGATTTCTACATACGGGCCACCTGAAAGAGGTGTGTACGGAGCCATCCGAAATGTGCAAATGCTGGAACAACGCATTCATACTGCTCGTGACGCCATTCGGCTGCCGGATAGCACATTTTAAAGTATGTGTCAGTCGGTGGTGCGTACAAGGAACACTTTAAGTGCCAGTTATGACAGGAAAAATACTCGCTGTGTATGACTCATCATGCGCATTAGGAGGGCGACAGAAAATGAGAGTACGGGAGGTGCAAAGATCAAACTTCCATGAGATGTATGTGTCACACTTCGCAAAATGAGCATCGTCGACATCCAAGAAGTGTTCAGAACAAATCATTAACCTGCAAGATGGACATCGGATGAAAAGCGGCACGCCGCACTGATCACAAAGGTTCACACCATCAAACTCGAGGGCGAGTTCTTTGGGAGTTACAAACCGTGGAGGATGTAAAGCTTGGTATTCACTCTTCAAGAATGCGTATGGAATCATATTGGTGCAACTGGGTGATGAGAACTGATGGAAGGCGAGATACTGTGTAATGGATCTCATCGTAAAGCTGGCTGTCCTTTAAGGCGTAACTGTATGTAGTAGGATAATGCGTTTTGCAGGAATGGAAAAAAAAACAAGTACCAACCAGTTGCTGAATGTGTCCCGTGGTCCAGGTGGAATGACGTGCAACGTCACACATTTTTAGGGAGTGATAATTTGCTCTAAGGGAGTATGATTTTTGTATGCACAGCAGTAATCAAGCAAAAGCAAGTTATATTGACCAGCTATGGGCCAAAAGCGGTGCTCATACCTTGTTTGTAGTTCTCTCTTACGCCCATTTTCCCACTCTTTCCTGCTGTAACATAAATATTCCCTATGCCCTCGCAAGATGACGCGCATGAGAAAGAGTAGTAGAGGCAAGAGCAACTCTTCGCAGCACAATAAATAGCTTTCCAGCCAGTTTACCATCCAGATTAGCAGTCGGCTTAATTGTACACGAATGCGTTGATGCATTGATGTTAGTTGATGTTGATACAATTCTCTTGGCTCCTTTCATATGGATTTCCTCTTCAAATCCTGATTTGTCGAAGATGAAAACAAATTCTTACTGAACGATGGGATAAGTTTCTTCATCTCCTCTACAAATTTTCGGGCCGATTCCCCAGTTCTCTGTGCATCGCCAAGTTGATGCTTTCTTGGAAATTTCGTTATCTTAGGTCTTCCAGTTCTGTAGTCATGTATGAAGTTATGCAATCATCCACTGCCGGCCAGAGTGGCCGAGCGGTTCTAGGCGCTACAGTCTGGAATCGCGCGACCGCTACGGTCGCAGGTTCGAATCCTGCCTCGGGCATGGATGTTTGTGATGTCCTTAGGTTAGTTAGGTTTAAGTAGTTCTAAGTTCTAGGGGACTGATGACCTCAGCAGTTAAGTCCCATAGTGCTCAGAGCCATTAGAACCATTTAAACCAATCATCCACTACTTCCCATGGCATCATTCTAATCTGATTCACGAGCAGTTTGATGTGCATAACGGAGCAGGTCACTATCAAGCACATCCTGTAAATTCTGTCGAGCATCCTTGCCGTAGTTTTTCTTATGCACTACACGGACCTATTGCTGCCAACTTAGTCGAAATCTGTTTATAATTGCTTTTTCACTATGCTGCGCATGATCCTCCGTGTACGTTTAGTACATGTTTAGTACTCGATCCTTAAATAGCGATTGTCCCGCCGTTCTATGTTTCACTGGAGACAGGATTCGTGGCCCCCTGTCCAGTATCATTTTCTTTTGTTAAGCAACTATCGTCACCGTTGTCCGCACAATCGAGCGCATACGACACCACAGACCCCCCCCTCCCCCCCCCCCCCCCCCCCCGCTGCCCCCCCCCCCCGCACTGATTCATGCTTTAGAAAAGCTAATACTTCATCAACCACTTCTTTCTCAATCTGCGAAATTCCTTGTGTTCCTTCCTGACAAAATGTCGGTTTCGACAACTGTTGTAGTAGATATAATGCAAAGCTCGCTTTGTTTATCGTTGCCATTGGTCTGCTTTATACTAACACCATTAGCACTGTAGCACTGTTGTGAGTTATTCGTCGACTAAGCTGTTCAAATACCCTGCGTAGTCTCATGCTGTGTTCACCATTGGATACGTCCGGTCCCGCCCTTTGCTGCCATTAGCAGCCAATATTGTGATTGCATGGTGGCCTTTTCCGACCTCGCACTCAAGGGGTTCCTTGTTAGAGGCTGAAGGAGGCCGTTTCAGACACATTGTCTATCGGTGTTTTCATCACAACATGTCGTGCACTATACTGAACAGCACAGGCATGCTAAATTAATAACCAACCTGTAACATAGTGATCATGAATTTCCGGCCACACGTCCATATGATCTATATGACCATTATTGCTCCTTATCATCTCAGCAATGGTTTCCTGCAGTTTGTCTCCACTTAGCAAAATCATCCTGTATATGTAAATTTCGATCATGAAACTGCCACTGCAAGTGCAGTATTTATTCGGAGTTTTCGCTCACGCAATTTCGTTCCGCTGTTACCTGTTTCTACAATCAGCAATGATCAGCTGCGGTAGCTAATAAGTTAACAGTACAACTCAGTTTACAGGAGCTCATACAGGACTCTAAACTAGCGTCACCTAGTGACTGCTTTGCTTAATTTTTCTGCTTAGGGACGAAGCAATACGGAGACTGCGTTCACGACCGGTCTGTTAAACAGCAGGCTCCACGGTTTGCTGTGTGTCAATCCTAATGGTTTTTGCTCTTCGTGTGAAGTAGTTTTACCTTGTGTACTACCAAGGAACACACCTCTGTTCAACGTCAACGTGCGACCACTCACCGGTGGCAGGTGACAGCTCTATCGCCGGGGAGTATATAAAGGACACCATGCAATCGTTGTCGTAATGCGGAAACGGAACCATGTATCTGACGTCCAAACGTGCATGACCGATGACTTTCGGCATTTCCGAAACGGCTAAGTTTGTAAGCTGTTCTCGTTCCACCGAGGTTAAAGTACAACGCGCATGGCAAAATGGCGCCGTCCTCTAGTACACCAAGGCAACTGTGGTGCACTTCGGTCCATACATGACTGGGGAGATGTCTACGAGCGAACAGACGTGTAACTGTTGAGTAATTGACTTCCCAGGTTAACCAAGAGGCTACGGACAGCGTCTTCTGAACGACCGTTCAGGGAACGTTGCTGCTTGTGGACCTCCACGATAGCTGACCCAAGCTGACTGCTGTTCATCAACTATGAAGGCTGCAATGTGTAAGCCGATACCGCAAATCTCCGTCCATTGAGCGGTAACAGGTGATCTATCCAGGTGAATTATGCTTTAGGCTCCATCGGACAGATGACCTTCGCGTGGACGGCTTGAAATATCACAAAGCGAAC
This sequence comes from Schistocerca serialis cubense, assembly GCF_023864345.2. Taxonomy (NCBI): domain Eukaryota; kingdom Metazoa; phylum Arthropoda; class Insecta; order Orthoptera; family Acrididae; genus Schistocerca; species Schistocerca serialis. Next base: position 736,522,365 of record NC_064642.1, read on the forward strand.
ACCGTGCATGTGGTATGGTCTGGCGTATGTTTTCGTGGCATTTCCTGGCTCAGCTTGTCATTCAGAAGGTACAACGGACTAACATAAGCACGCATTTATTCTTGGGGACCATTCGCACCCACCACCACTGGAATCACTTCCCTAGACTCTCATGCGGTGGACCTCTTGGACGAGGCTTCCCCAATAACAAGACGTGGCGTAAGGCAGAACACGAAGGTTTGAAGTTTTCCCACCCCTTCATGCAATTTGTTTTTCCTCGACTGAATCGCATGTACTAGCAGAACAACGCAACTACATAGCTCGCAGTGTACGAACGTGGTTCGAAGAACACCAGGATGAGTTTACTTTGTCTACCGAACTCCACGGATTTAAACCCAATAGGGGATCAGTTGTACCAACTCAATTGTCTGTCCGCTCCGTGGAATCCTCGCCCGAGAAAAGTAGTACAGGCGGCCGCGACACTGGAGTCATCATGGTTGCACATCCCTGTCAGTATCTTCCAGAACCTCGTTGACTCTCTTCCTGCACGACTCGCAGCTGTCCTCGCTACAAAAGGCTGGTATTCAGGCTGTTGAGAGGTGGTCACATTGATGCCAGTAGCCAGTGTATGTAAACTTGTCGTAAGTTTATATTAGATCTAGAAGTCTCTTGTCAATAAAGAACTATAGATTCAAGACAGCCGGCCGCTGTGGACGAGCGGTTCTAGGCGCTTCAGGCTGGAATCGCGCGACCACTACGATCGCAAGTTCGAATCCTCCCTCGGCCATCGATGTGTGTGGTGTCCTTAGGTCAGTTAGGTGTAAGTAATTCTAAGTTCTCTGGGACTGACCTCAGATGTTGTCCCACAGTGCTCAGAGCCATTTGAACCAATCTGATGCAAGACAGCCTCTAATGTACCCTGTTAATGAATTCTGGTAAGACAGTAAATCATTTTTATCATTAAATATTATTAGAAAAACGGCTAAATATGTTCAATAAGTTGATATGGCATTAGGTACGCTTTGCGAAGAAGCAGAATTTGAATACCCGGCCGACTTTACAAATGGTTCAAATGGCTCTAGGAACTATAGGGATTAACATCTGAAGTAATCAGTCCCCTAGACTCAGAACTACCTAAACCTAACTAACCTAAGGACATTCCGCGTCCGGCCATCCTGATTTAGGTTTTCCGTGATTTCCCTAAGTCGCTCCAGGGTAATGGTTCCTTTGAAAGGGCACGGGTGACAGACATCCTTCCCCGTCCTTCCCTAATCCGATGAGACCGATGACCTAGCTGTCTGGGCTCCTCCCCCACAACAACCCAACCTAAGGACACCACATACATCCGTGCCCATGGAGGGATTTGAACCTGTGACAGAAGCAGCCGCGTGTTCCTGACTGAAGCGTCAAGAACCGCTCTATCACAGCGGCCGGCTTCGACTTTACAGACTGAGGTTTACCCAAGTTTGTGTAAATCAGTGAAAGGGGATGTTCGAATGGTTCTATCGAAAAGCATATAGTGGAGCCCCATCCACATCGTACGCTAATCCGAGCCTAAGCTCTGTCCCTAATGAAGTTGTTGTCGACGAGAGGTTTGACCGTGATCTAAGTTTCGTTAGCTACACCATCAGTGCCCTGAAATCTGACTTTTGAGGGTCGCCCAGAAAGTAATGCACCGCATATTTTTTTCTCAGCCGAAAACAATGTTACGATTGCAAAACGCTACGTATGTATTAGTTGAGGTCTCTTGAATGAGCGCGCTAAGTTTGCGTCACATCCGAGAGATAGCATAGATTCAGGACAGTTTCAAAATGGTGTCTGTAGGTGATATACGTTACAAACAACGTGCTGCCATTGACTTCCTCACTGAAGAGGAAGCAACTGTGAGGAATATTCACAAATGCTCGTGCAAAGTCTGTCGACAGAAGTACAGTTAGTCGCTAGGCACGGACGGCGAGGTCATCAGAAGGCGGTTCGGAGGAGCTCCACGATTTTCAGCGGTTGGAGAGACCATCCATGGCTGTCACACCTGACATGTTGCAGCCTGCTGATGTCATTTCACTTGTTTGGTCCATTAAAAGACGCCATTCGTGGATGGCACTTTGAGGAGGATGTGGAGGTGATTGATAAAGTGAAGCACTGGCTCCACCACCGGATTGATACCGACAGGGCATACACGCCCTTGTTTCGCGATGGAAGAAGCCATAGAACGGGATGCAGATTCCATGGAAAAATATGGTGTGCAGATAAAACAACTTTCTTTCGTGTATGTAATTCGCATTATGTTCAATAAAGTATTGCTAAAAAAAATGCGGTGCATTACTTTCTGGGCAACCCTCGTACTTCCGCTTATTTGGGAACGTGAAAGCAGTTAGGTAAATAGTTAGTAAAGTGTTTGTGAATTAAAAGAAGAAACTTGAAGTACAGCACCACCTGAAAGGTCCGTTGACTTTTTTTCTGAAAGGGTTTCGACAAATACAAGTTGTTTTCGTTTTTAAGTGCTCTTGACTGATTTAAAGTTATGCTACCAACACCTTCCCAGAAAAAAACGACATGTGTCTACCTCGGAGTGTGAAACGACTGTCGTTTTAGGCACATCGGAACCGTCGGAAGCGAGAAAGCAATTACGGCTTTTGAGACAAATAATACGAAAGTAAATTAGCCGTCTCCCCGGGTGCGGAAATTAATTTCGGCCCACGCAAAACGGAATACTGCGGTCTTCACTTTAAAACCTTTTCTACCGTAATTCAGTTAACGCGAACAAAGCTGCCGCGGTTAGAGGAAAGAGGATGAGTGAGGAGGGTGTGTGGGAGGGGAGGGAGGGGAGGGAGGGGGTGGAAAAAGTCGGCCGCATTAATATTCAGGAAACAGCGGCCGGGCGGGCCGCCGTCACACATTTATCCGGTGATTTATTCCATTTAAATGTGCCGGCCGCCGCCGGTGTGACAGTTGGCAAGTGTGAAACAGAACACGTGCAAATTGCGTTGCGGCCCGTGGCGATGGACGCGCGCAGCGCTGACGCATACCAGAGCAGGGCCGGGGGCTCCGACTGCCGGGTCCGCTCCCTAAGGGCCATAGGGTGCGAGGGAGAGGGGCGGCAGCGCGTCACGCCGGCCCTTCCGCTGTGACAGCGCCGCCACCGTGGGACAACACGCGCGTGCACCTTCTGGTTCATGCCTGTTCCACTACCGTACAGGACGCTATGGAGGTAACCGAAGTAGCGTCTCAGCATGTTTTTATGGAAGTTCCTGTTTATGTCCTGCATCGGCGCAGGCGTTGGTTATTGACAGATGTGGAATGGATTGTTTAAGGGGTTGTTAGATGGCCGGCCTGTCGCATCCCATTACACTCCAGGACGGAATGCGTGTACCTCTATGAGCCGTGGTAAAATTTGCTGTTTTGAAGAGCTTAGTGTAAAGCAGTCGCCTCCGTTTCTGGTGGTGGCGCCGCTGTGTGCAATCGCAGCTTTGGTGTCTCCCTCTGGTGGAAAAGGGGAAAAGTTGCCTGTTCACGTGCTTTTAAGGGGCGCTATGACCTCGGCAGTCGCAGTCTGTCAGTCTCGGCGAGTCTGGTCATATGGTCAGCCGGGTCAGTGTGGGGCAGTCAGTGTCTGTCTGTCGTCCGGAGTGCTAGTATGTGTTAGGCCTCCAGTCTGCTCGAGTTTGTTCAGGCAATGGTCAGTGGCGGTTGGATCGATCGGTTGGTCGGTTGCGTACCGAAACACAAGATGACTCGTCCGTCTTGAGCGTCGGCGCATGTGAGGTCGCCACGTGAGTCCAATGGGCCGCGCCGTATAGCGAGGGGTAGTGGCTTCGCGGCCGACACGAGAGCAACAGGAGCCAACCTACGACATCGGTCTGGCCGGCGCGAGCTGCGACGCCGTGAGACGGGAGATCGACGCGCCTTCCTGCGTCCGTTGTAGCGGCTGACAGCGGACGGTTCGAGAGAGCGTTTTGGGGGTGCTGCGCCAGGTCTTCGCCAGATATCGCAGTTTATTAGAAGTTAAGTGATTGGTGATATGTTGTTTGATTTACTCTTGTTAAATTCTACTTGTTTTCTTGGTGAGGTCACCAGCCGTTTTTCTTTGGGGTCGTCCCACCATTCTTCTCCGTTTGTCCAGCCGCAGGAAGGTGATTGTTTATAAATCGGGTGGTCCGTTTTTCCCTTGTGGAGTAGGGACGGGTGAGAGCAACCTGCAGTTCGGGTTGTTCGGTAATCTCCCTATCAATCTACCGTAAGTTAGTAGCTGCCTCTGTCATGTTTGTCGGATTTGGTGTGTTAACAAATTTATTGCTGGGACTGTAACGGCCTAATACCTGAAAAATGTTTTGATCTTGGGAAACTTTGATATTATCGGCTATGATCTTGAGAGGCGGTATCTGTGTACTGTAGAGCATCTTATCTATTGTTTGGCCAACCTTGTAGAATTTTATATAAGATTGCACTTCATGAGCTTTTATTTAAATGATCATTTTAGTATATAAAGTTGCCACCCTTTCACTGTAAGACTTTTCTTAGGAGTTAATATCAAGCTGCGTCTTCGGTGGCAATGTTACTATTTTAATTGGTAGTGTTTTGTACCATTTCCATCCCTCCTACGGGGGGTGCCTAGTTTGTGTGCTTGTGTAAATTGTTAAAACTCTTAGTTTTATCTGGTGTGTTGCAGATTTGCACCAGTGTAGTCTTTCAGAGGCTGTTGTGAGCGGTCGTAACTACGGCCGTGTCAAAAGGGAGCGGCATGGTTCTCTGCCCGAAATCTCATTCAGTCAAAACTTGTTTCTTTCTGCCTCTGAATAAATTGTAACTTTGATATTTAGAGGGTGCTTTCTGATTATAATTTTAAATCAGTTTCCTTTAAAAAATGCTTTTAGGCACTATTAAAGTTAATAAAAACTAACATTTGTTAAAAGGAATTTGGTTATGATTTCATCAGTTACTCCCTGGCAACTACTTCCATGCTTACATAGAGTGACTAAATGTTTTAATGTTCTTGATGAATCGATAGTAAATAAAATAAATTCTTAAGAATATTCTTTGAAAATAAATCACGGTTCAGTTGACTATAGTAGTGGACCTGTCCTAGTTCGCCAACGATGGGCCCATTGTCCTCTACAGATTGTTTCGGTAACAGCGCGCAAAAATGTAACAAGACAAAGAAACGCTCCACTGAATAATTTCAGGTAGGGAACCTGGGTAACGAAATTGGAAATTTGTGTTAAGTTCCTACGGGGCCAAACTGCTGATGTCATCGGTCCCTAGGCTTATACACTACTTAATCTAGCTTAAACCAAATTATGCTAAACACAACATACACACCCATGACCGAGGAAGGACTCGGACCTCCAACGGGGGTAGCCGCGCGAACCGCGGCAAGCCGCCTCACACCGAAAGGCTACCCCCGCGGGCCCAGCTTAAGGAGATGTGGAAGTAAACCTGTTTACAGATTTCTCTAGCATTACTGTTTTCCAGCTTTTTTGCACAAGTAACATGCCTACATATTTACACGCACTGTGCTGTTCATTTAGTTGGACATTCTTTATTTCCTGCAAGGAAACAAGATGGACGAGCGATATCTTTTACCTGGCCGTCTGAATGGCCACCTGTACTTGGGTTTCGTCCAAAGAGTGCTACCCGAGTTGTTGGAGAACGTACCCTTGGCTGTTCGTGAGAAGTTGTGGATACAACATGGTGCACCGCCTCACTTCAATGTGGATGTCCGCAACCATCTCAGAGCTATATTTCCTGGTCGCTGGATTGAAAGGGAAGGTCATATTCCATGGCCTGCGAGGTCACCTGACCTGAATCCGTTTCATTATTTCCTATGGGAATATTTAAAAGCACTTGTGTACGAGACCCCCGTGGATACGAAGATAGTATTCGTTGCCAGAATTGTAGCTTCCTTTGATGTGATTCGAAATTTCTCAGGGATATTTGAAAGGGAGTGTCAGAATCATGTTTGCCGATGTCATGCTTGCATTGAGCTTGATGGCCTTCAGATTCAGCACATTATGTAAGATACAGTAAAAATGGTAAGTTAGTTGTGTCAGTGACGGAACTTGGAGTTAAATGTAGCTAATGTAAATAAAAAAGTACACAGTAGCGTAATTTTATTCCTATTATCACTTTAAGCTGGATTCTCCTACCCCACGTTCCTTACCTCAAATTCTTCAGTGGAGCATCCTTCATGTCCTCTTAAATTTTTGTACACTCTTAAGGAAACACACTGTATAAGTAACTCGCCCTAGCTTCCCTAATCTTAACTAAGTACTCACTAGTGTCCGTTTTTCGTTGATTTAAGACCTAATGAATAATCCGTAAGAGTCATTTTAATCACCGTAAGCTATAGCCAAGAATGTGGACAAGTAGCGTACTTCCATTAATGTCTAATCAGGTGTTAGTTACTAGGCAATGCTGAGAGAGTAAACTGTTAACTATCATCACAAAGCTAGTTATTTATGTGCCCAAAAATATCTCTCCTCCGCCACTGGTGCGGTCTGCTCCTGTTGATCCTCCTCTCACAACTGCCCCCAGCCACACAGTGTCTCTGGCATTGTGAGACCATAATTCTTAGCCTGGCCCTCCCCTCCAGAGACAGTAGCAGCAGTAAAGTCGTGTGATATTCGCAGATTTCTGACGTTGTATCGAACTCAGCGGTATTTTCTTAGTTTTTGCAAATGGTCGGCAGGGTATCACACCCAGCGCTATTTTCTGCAGCATACGACGTTATTTACGGTCTCACGACTTTTTTAAACAAGATGAAAGTTTCACTGCTATTTTAGCGATTTTTATTTTCCTTCACTTGTTAAGAAGATACGCATAAATATGTATTTCGTGGCTACTTGTACTGATTCTTCCAATAAGGCGAACTTAAATACAAATTTTGTGAATAATTTACTGACTTTTAATGAATGCAGGAGACGTGGCCTGTAACTGAAAAAGTGTCATGATTATCTCTCCATTGGCAAAAGATTAAAGAGATTGAATAACCAACGAAAGGATAAGGTTCTACTAGTCGTGGTGTGGAATGTCAGAAGCTTGAACGGGAAGCCAGCAAATCTGGAAAGGGGAATGCAAAGCCTCAGTCTAGATATAGTAGATGTCAGTAAAGTGAAGTGGAAAGAAGACAAGGAGTTCTCGTCAGATGGGTATAGGGTAATATCAACAGCAGCAGAAAATGGTATAACGAGAGCAGATTTGTTACGAATAGCCAGGTAGGGCAAAGAATGTGTTACTGTGAACAGTTAAGTGATAGGGTTGTTGGCATCAGATTAGACAGCAAACCAATACCGACAACGATAGTTCATAAACTATGTACAAGCCGATATAGCAAGCTGAAGATGAAGACGTAGAGAAAGTCTATGAGGATACTGAAAGAGTAATACAATACGTAAAGGAAGATGAAAATCTAATAGCATAGAGGACTGGAATGCAGTTGTAGAGGAAGGAGTAGAAGAAAATGTTACAGGAGAATATGGGCCTGGGACACGGAGTGAGGGAGGAGGAAGATTAACTAAGTTCTGTAATAACTTTCAGCTAATAATGGCGAATACTATGTTCAATAATCACAAGAGGAGGAGGTATACTCGGAAAAGGCCGCGTGATGCGGGAAGATTCCAGTTAGATTACATCGTGATCAGACAGAGATTCCGAAATCAGATACTGGATTGTAAGGCGTACACAGTAGCAGATACAGCCTCAGATCACAATCTATTAATGATGAAGAGTAGGCTGAAGTTTAAGGCATTAGTCAGGAAGGATCAATATGCAAAGAAGTGGGATAAGGAAGTACTAGGGAATGAGGAAACACGCTTGAAGTTCTCTAAGGCTGTAGATACAGCAATAAGGAATAGCTCTGTAGACAGTGCAGTTGAAGAGGAATGGACATCTCTAAAAAGGGCCATCACGGAACTTGGAAAGGTAAACATTGGTACAAAGAAGGTAACTGCGAAGAAACCATCGGTAACAGAAGAAATACTTATTAAATTGATCGATGAAAGCAGTAAGTACAAAAATGTTCCCGAAAACTCAGGAATACAGAAATACAAGTCATTGAGGAATGAAATAAACAGGAAGTGCAGGGGAGCTAAGACGAAATGGTTGCATGAAAAATGTGAAGAAACCGAAAAGGAAATGACTTTCGGAAGGTCAGACTCAAAATATAGGAAAGTCAAAACAACCTTCTGCGACATAGGGTGGTAACATTAAGAGTGCAACGGGAATCCCGCTATTAAATGCAGAGGAGAGAGCGTATAGGTGGAAAGAATACTTAAAAGCCTCTATTAGGGGGATGGTTTGTCTGATATGATAGTGGGAGAAACAGGAGTCAATTTAGAAGGGATAAGGGATCCAGTATTAGAATCAGAATTTAAAAGAGCTTTGGAGGACAAAGAAGAACAGAGAGATTAGATGCCATTAGAATTTCTAAAAACACAGGGGGAAGTGGCAACAAAACGACTATTCACGTTGGTACGTAGAATGCAGGAGTTTGGTGACATAGTATCTGACTTTGGGAAAAATATCATTCACACAATTTCGAAGACAGCAAGACAATTGCGTGAATTATCGTACAATCAGCTTAACAGTTCATGCATCCAAGTTGCTGTCAAGAATAATATATATAAGAATGGAAAAGAAAATTAAGGATGTGCTAGATGACTGTCAATCTGGCTTTAGGAAAGGTAAAGGCACCAGAGAGGCAGTTCTAACGTTGCTGTTAATAATGGAAGCAGGACTAAATCAAGATACGTTCACAGTTCGAAATTCTAAGAAAAATAGGAGTAAGCGATAGGGAGAGACTTTTATAAGAAATAAAAATGAGTTGATCCCATAACTTCTTGCAGTTTTATGTAACCAAACCAAATTGTCTTTGATACAAGTACAGTTTACATGCATAAAACAGAAAATATGTATTAATGTCGTTTTTTTTCTACTCAGTTCAACGTTCTACATTATGATCAAAGACTATAGTTTCTGTTTTTGTTGATAAATGCTAAAACTGTTGATGAAAAACTGAAACCTGTTTTATACAAGCTCGACGATGTAGTGAAGTAACAGGTGGAATGTTATTGTTTTATGATATTTTTAAATTCTTTCTTTGAGAAAATTGTGTTTTCTAGCACTGTATGATAAATCTGTATTTTTTTTTAAATTTTCGTTACAACATCCCTCTGTTTCACGTAACAGGTCAACAATTTTCTAATAAAACCTTGATTAAGTATTGAGAATTTCAGTTTTGCTATAAATAGTTTATCTTACCTAACAGGCAGGAGGATATTTGTGCAAAAGAAAAATGTTCTGTAGCTTACTCGGCGCTCTATATGTCCTCACTCAGTTCCTAGACGGTTAACCGTTTCAGCCTCTAGGAGAATCTAGCAAGACACCAATGTCATACCAAAACAACGCGATCGAAATGAGGCAACGCCAGATAGGTAAGCAACGCACCTAACGTACAGGTACTGCGGTTACGATCTTAATTGACCAAAGCTACTAGGAAATCTACCGTAGTCTACACTCTGCGGTAGCCTATGGTAGTTTTACAGCTCTGGTAGTAACCCACACTTGAGCTGTTACCACTGGAATAAAAGCTGAAGACCTAAACACTTAAAAACAATAATTTCCCGCACTCGGCACAGTGATGCCTGTGGCACCACAAGACACTCTGTGTCCTCGCCACACACTCCAGAGCGCTATCGTGAATGGGACACCAAGGGCTGCCTCACATGAAACCCACTGCCGTTTGTGAAAAGTGCAACACCGAGAAGAAATTACCTGAATAGCGCCACACTTGGTGGAAGTGGCCGTGGCGACGGGTATGCATAAAATACGTGATACGTTTTGCAGCGCGATGGGCTGCACGTAAGCCGAGCAGAGCTCTCTCGTGGTCTTGTCCATGGACCATAGAATGTTCACTACGTACTCTCCATAGGCGCCAAACTCGTCTCCAGCTTTAGATAAATCAGTTTGTAGTGTATTACATCACTCCCCTATACGAGGACCTTCGGCCCTTTTTCTCTGCATTTTTCTAGGTGAAACAAATACCTTCGTGCGTTTATTTGGTGTGGGTGGTAGTTCGTTGTCTTGCGTTGTTTGATGATGACATCTTGACTACTAATTTCTTCGCAAGTGCTCGCTGTACCTTCGTTTGTATCCATGCCCGCAATTTTCCCTTGTTCCGAATCCTTCTTAAATTCCTGCTAAAACAAGCCGACGACGTTATATTGGTAAAGAACAACAAAGTAAGTAAAATAAAAAATAAAAGAATTGTGTGTTGATATATGATAATAATCGTAAAAAGTGAAACTTCCTGGCAGATTAAAACTGTGTGCCCGACCAAGACTCGAACTCGGGACCTTTGCCTTTCGCGGGCAAGTACTCCATCATCTGAGCTACCGAAGCACGACACACGCCCGGTACTCACAGCTTTACTTCTGCCAGTATCTCGTCTCCTACCTTCCAAACTTTACAGAAGCCCTTCTGCGAACCTTGCAGAACTAGCACTCCTGAAAGAAAGGATATAGCGGAGACATGGCTTAGCCACAGCCTGGGGGATGTTTCCAGAATGAGATTCTCATTCTATCGTACAAAATTTTTAACAATGTCAAGTTGATAAGTGAAATGCAGAATACTCGTTATAATGTTTACCTATCTATTATTAAGCAATATTATTGATTTTCATTTATATTAATGTTCATAATTATTAGAATTTCTATTATGGTCAATGCTGTTAATAATTATTAACATTATTAGGAGTTATTAGTTTCTATTTATTCTTTTGCAGATGCCACAGACATAACAAGAGTGGTTGCTCGTAGCAGAGGAATATGAGAGAAAATGGAACTTTCCTCATTGCCTCGGTGCAGTGGATGGCAAACATTGAGCAGTCCAAAGCCCAATTAATTTTGGAAGCGATTTTTTCAATTATAAGACGTTTTCCAGTGTTTTCTTTTTGGTCTAGTGTATGCTGATGTCGGCTGCCAAGATCGAATTTCAGACAGAGGAGTTTGTCGAAATGTATCTTTCTTTTAGATTATGAGTAATGGCACCATCATTTTTCCGGACGATGGTACACTCCCAGGTAGGCCGAAAAGGGTGCCCAATGTTATTGTCGCAGAGGACGCGTTTCCCCGCCGGCCTTAGTGGCCGTGCGGTTCTAGGCGCTACAGTCTGGAACCGCGCGACCGCTCCGGTCGCAGGTTCAAATCCTGCCTCGGGCATGGATGTGTGTGATGTCTTTAGGTTAGTTAGGTTTAAGTAGTTCTAAGTTCTAGGGGACTGATGACCTGAGAAGTTAAGTCCCATAGCGCTCAGAGCCATTTGAACCATTTGACGCGTTTCCCCTCAACAATCATATCATAAAGCCGTATAGTGGACAACAACCTTGGAGGTCAATGAAAAAAATTTTTAACTACAGACTTTCAAGAGCACGGTGGATTGCGGAAAATGCGTTCGGAATACTTTTTTCCGTATTCCGGACACTAAGAAAGCCTAAATTACTGCAGCCTGAGATAGTTCAAAGTCTTATTGTGACTTGTATATACCTCCATAATTTCTTGCGAAAAAGTTCTGCTTCCAGACAAATTCATACCCCTGTAGAAGCAGTGGATCATGAGGAGAACGGGCATACAAAGCCAGGAGCCTGGAGAAATGAGATCACTCCTGCTACAACGCTTACACGATTAGCAAACACTCCACGGCGTTCAGCGCAGACTGCCCAAGACATTAGAGATGAATTCGCTGCTTATTTCATTTGCGAAGAGGGAAGATCGCCGTGTCAAGATGACTACAAATAACTTATTAAAGAATTTGTTTCAGCTACTGGTTACGTACTTACTAGTGGCTGCCTGACTGCACACATTTCAACTACCTGCATATGTGAAGTTTTATCTTCATTAATTACTATTTTAGTATATTTACTTCCTCAGATAACATAATATACAAATAAAATACATATAAATGTACGTGGGATTAAATATATTGTGTTGGAAAAATAAATGTTGTTCATTATCATTTATTTATTACTAGCTGAGTACCCAGCGTTGCCTGGGTATGTATTCCAATCCTGTGAGTCAAATTCCTCCTTTCCCCTTTGTGACGTTAAGAGCTCATTTTGCCATACACCCTGTAATTTTACGACAGTTAGAACTTTTATAATTTTTAAATTTGAAAATTATAAGCATTTACTAGGTATATTATTAACAGAAATGGTAGTAAGCTAAAATAAATCTGAAAAATATCTTAAAATATGATATGATTAACAGTATATAAGGAAATAACAACAAAAAATTTGAAAATAACAAATGAGCAGGGATCGAAATGTAAGCCGAGAAAGACAGAAAGTTAAGCAGCCGTGGAGACATAAGCCAAAAGGGACAGAACTCCATTAAGGTTTTTATACATTTTCAAAAACAAATATTTTTTTACTTACATCTGTGTTGATTCTCTTCCGCGGTTGATATTTGCAGTGCAGAAATTCAAACGCTTTGAAAGCAAACCAGTTTGGAGCGTTCATTACCTCAACCATAGCGCCAGACTTCCCAGGCTCATTTTTCTTCAGGCGGACTTTCCTGTAAGTGACTAATACGCTGGTCTTTATTTTTTTATTTATTTTTTATTTATTTCTATTTTTTTATTTTTATTTTTATTATTATTATTTTTATTTTATTTTTTTTATTTTTTTTATTCGGCCACATCCAAGCGGAGTTCTGTCGTGATGGAATCCCACGCTCCACTTCTTTTGAATTTTATTTGTACTGGGAGTTTGTTGCATCCCACAGAGCAGCATGTTGTTCATAGGTATTTATGAATTTAATGGTAAAACCGTCGGTCCACTCCATTTTACAAGAAAAACCGATGTCCACAACACAGGAAAGGAATGATACCAAGACCAAACTGTACCGGTGTATCGAACCAACGTCAATGGTTGTTGCCGTCCACAGCACTCGCGCAGCTGAGCACGCATTCTTTTGATGTACCGACAACAGCCGGAGCCAGACTAGCCATATGCTCGGGCGGATCGCTAACCTGTTTCGCGGTGAGCCTTCGGAGCCTACCTCCGTCCACATTACTCGCAAGTCTCACAAGTACACTAACCACACGAGTGTTGTGGACGCACCTTCAGTTTAATTCTAAACAGCCGGTACTATTCACCAGACGAGCATTGAGGTTGTATGGTTGTGCAGTGTGGTGGTACTGAGAGGATCCGGATTGTGAACTGCGGGTAAAGTTACTATCATCATGGGGAACCATTCCGTCGTGTAGGCATGGCCGGCTTGTCAGTCGTGGTTTTGCCGCTGTGCGGGTGGGCAGGCAGGATCTGCAGGACAGAAACCGGCGGTGCGTCTGCTGGTAGGGTAAACATTGGTGGGTGGGTGGAGTTTCCACTGCTGTCATTATTATGAACGACGGGCAACAGCGAGAGAGCAGCTGACTACAGCCACACTAGCTTTGCTCTGTCTATCTTCCAACACGACAGTCTCTTGATAAGTTAGATCCAACTCTGCTCTTTTCGCGTTTATTTCTCGTTGTCTTGTGAATACTGGGCGTATTTTGTCTGTAGCTTTGTGACGAGCGTCACAGTAATTGCATGGACCGGGAGTGTCTTGATCATGGTTACAGTCTGTACCCTTATGAGACCCTCCACAGTGAAAACATGTAAACCAGCTACGACACTGATTACCTTCCTCTCTTCACTGTTACGAGGCGTGTTTCTTATGTAAGTAACGTTTTAAAATTTTAAAAAGACCTTCTAAAATATCTCAATAATTTTATTTTCACATGAAAGCCTGTACCTTAATCTGCTTTTCTACATAATTTCCGCAATATTGAGGAACTTGTCATAACGCTGTACCAGCTTGAGAATACCCTGCTCATAGAAGTCTGCCGACTAACTTGTTAACCACTGCTTCGCCGCTGTTTTGACTTCGTCATCGTCTTGAAGACGCTGACCGCCTAGGTGTTTCTTCAAGTGCAGGAATAGACGATAGTCACTGGGCGCAAGATCGGGGCTGTACGGAGGATGATCTAGAGTTTCCCATCGAAAAGATGTGATTAGATCTTTCGTCTGATTCTCCACGTGCGGACGGGCATTGTCTTGGAGCAAAATGATGCCCTTGCTCAACTTCCATAGACTGGTGCTTTGATTCTGGTGTGACGTAGGCCAGCCATGTTTCATCGCCCAGCCGGCCGATGTGGCCGAGCGGTCCTAGGCGCTTCAGTCTGGAACCGCGCGACCGCTACGGTCACAGGTTCGAATCCTGCCTGTGGCATGGTTGTGTGTGATGTCCTTAGGTTAGTTAGGTTTAAGTAGTTCTAAGTTCTAGGGGACTGATGACCTCAGATGTTAAGTCCCATAGTGCTCAGAACCATTTGAACCATTTCATCCCCCGTAGCAATTTGGCTTAAGAAATCATCACCATCGTTATGGTACCACTCAAGGAAAGTCGATGCGCCGTCTAAATGTTTGATTTTGTGCACATCTGTCAACATTTTTGGTACCCAACATGCCCACGATTTTCGGTAACTCAAGCGCTCGGTCACAGTGCCATAGAAAACACTACGAGAAACATTAGGAAAATCATCCGGCAAGGAGGAAATCGTAAAGCGTCTGTTTTCTCTCACCTATTGTCCACTTCCTGCACCAAACTTTCATTAACGACAGAAGGGCGCCCACTCCATTGTTCATCATGCGCAGTTGTGCGGCCATCTTTAAATGCTCTCATTCACTTTCTTACCATTCCTTCACTCATAATGTTTTCTCCGTAAACTGCACAGATCTCACGATGAATATCGATCGCTTTTAGGCCTTTAGCACTAGGAAATCTTATAACAGCCCGTACCTCACAGTGGGCGGGCCTCACGATTATCGGAGGCATCTTAAACACCCAGTACACAACGTAAACAAGGAAGAATCAGACAGTAATGGCGTCAGTGCGTAGACTAAGGTACAGGCCTTCATGTAAAAATAAAATTATTGAGATATTTTAGCACGTCTTTTTTTAATTTCAAAACATTACTTACTTAAAAAACACGCCTGTTATTAAAAATATTGGGTTACAACTTCTCCAACGCAACGAACTGAATGGCTATCTTTAATGCTGTGATAGGTTTGGTGTAGCGTTTCAGTTTTGGTACAGGTACTCTGTACTGAATAACTTGAAAATTTTCTTTCTCAGACAAGATAATGTCCACATACCTTGCCTCGTTGTCATGGAAGCCTCCATCTTATTATTCTGACACATTGCACACTGAACTAGAGTGTTTGCAGCTACACCAGAGCAAGTATCTACTTTTACACGATTGCGGCCTGGCGAAATTGTTTCTGATACACGGGATCGTCAAAAAGAATATGAATAGCTTGTAGGGGTGTTCCGCTGGGGCACGTGCTGAGAAAAAACTGTTAAAAAAAAAACTGGACATGTTTCCGTATCATTTAGCACTGAAGTTAGTGAATTAGGTCGTCATACTAGCAAATACAAGAAACCCGTCAGAGACAGTGTCACCAAACGTGTCCTTCTATTGGTCATCTTCACTTTTTCATCACTCTCGAAAAGGACACTTTTTAACTGGTAATGTGCATTTGAGCAAGCGGTAAATCACAAACACACAGATATATGTGCATTTCTGCATTTTACCTCGTACAAGCGCTTGAATATGTAAGCGCAACGAACTGAATGGCTATCTTTAATGCTAAGTAACTCGGAAACGGCGCAACGTAATGAATTTTTTCCTTAACAGTTATTTCTCAGCACATCCTCCTCTACAACTCTCTTACAAGCTTTTCAGCCTGTTTCTGACCAGTGTGTATTCATTCATGCCTTTTGAATCGTGATGTAGGATTTTACCCTAAAACATTGGATGTAGACGACCCACATCCTCATCCTTGCTTTCTATATAGACGTGGAAAGGATCAAGACCAGATTCAGTGTGTATATTTATTTCGTTAACATTTTGAGCCCTGCCACTTACTGGTTTGCGTATTCTGCGGCTGATTGCGTGTAATGACTGGATACATAGAGTAACATCTGCTCTTTTTTTTCTGCATCTGCACGTCATGTGTTATTAGACCTGCTCATTTAATGCTCGTTGTCAGTCGTTCATTGACCGTTTCTAAGAGTTCTATTCAGGGCTTGTCGTTTCGATGTCTTTATCTTGTACTGACCATTCTGTTCACAGCATTTAAAATGTCCACTATGACAGCACTTAGTTCCGTCGTTGGTGATAAGCTATTATCACTGTTCGTTTCACTAGCATTCGTACTGTCACCGTCATCCCCGCGCACGGCACCGATGAGTCATTAACTTTGCTGAGGAACTTAGGCTTTGAGTCTTCAGTACTCGCAAAGTAAAGAGAAAAACAAAGCTACTGACGCTATCGGAGAATTGCTCTACCACATCCAGTACTCGCCTAAGGAGCCCAGCGAACTGTACCTTTCTCACTCAAATTGTGGCCAAACTATTCTCAAAATTAATCATCACTTCGAGTCGAAATATTCTGCAAGGGATTCCTCTAATTCGGCAGCAAACAAAAATAAAATAAATCTTTCACTGAAATTATTTTTCACGATATTAAGAAGTCTGTCAGTGATTCTCAGATCTTATTAGACTTCTACTTTTATTCTTATTGTGATGTAACATCACACAGGAAACTGAAAATATTCGTCCAGCAGAAAACAAGAAATTATGCCACTTAATTTTTCGTAATAATCACTGATCGGTGAGTGCTTCTCTGAGGAACTGTGGCCTGCGACGAATTTCCAGTTGCTGGGTAGCCACTCCGCATGGCACTCTATCGGTGATCAGCCGCTACATGAAATAGTGAATAAACTTCCCTTTGTAACTACAAAACACATATACTTCTATTATGCTTTTACTTTTACTATTTAGCAAAATTTCGTCTGGTGTAAAGTCCGAGGAAACAAGGACTGCATAATCTACCCAGCTGATGCACGTATCGTTCCACGGGCCTACTTGCTGTGTTGTGGGCAGGAATATATTTTACTTCCACATTGTACTGCTCCATACCCTCTTTCAAAATCTTTGAAATGTCCTGAGAACCATTATCTAATGACACTGATTTAGGTTTTCCTATGGTATTGACGTATTCTACCATCCCACTCGATAACGCTTTAGCTGTTGCGTTTTTGATAGGGTAAAGTTTTATAAATTTTGAAAACCCTTCTAATATTGTTAAAATGTTCTTCCAGAACTTTTAGGTAGGGGCTGTACAAATCCACGGACAGTAGGTCCAGTGTATCTACCGTTATGTAGAGGACCTTCATCAGTTCGATTCGTTAAATTCGCTGTTTGGCAAATTTCACGCGACTTTTTACGGTCGGTTACTTGTTTCGTCGCATTACTGATTATTGCTATTATACATGGAAGTTTTTCGGTCCACAGTGTCCTAAAGCAAGATGA
The DNA here is from genome assembly GCF_023864345.2 of Schistocerca serialis cubense. Taxonomy (NCBI): domain Eukaryota; kingdom Metazoa; phylum Arthropoda; class Insecta; order Orthoptera; family Acrididae; genus Schistocerca; species Schistocerca serialis. Next base: position 736,539,755 of record NC_064642.1, read on the forward strand.
AAGTAGTGTATTATCTCAGTCTGAAACTGAGACGCTCAACGCAGTTTCCAATCCTCCCTATCCAGATTTTTTCGTTTATATAGAATGTCTTTAAAGACCTTGTAATATTTAGCAATCTGGGGATAATTTTGACTATCAACATTGACTTTTACTGATTTTCAAACTTTATCTTCATTTTGGTGATATCTTAGGTTTTTACAAAACAGTTCAGTTTTCCCTTTCTCATTCACTTCTTTAATGAACCTCATTTTGAAGGTACCGTCTTGATTGCTTTCTTTTTGGAATACCTTGAGGTAATCTGCATTAGACACCTACTACATAATTGTCAGTCATTTTGACACAACAAGTCGAACTGATGGATGTACTGTGCCCACTGGGTAAATCTGCCGGTTAATAGTCGCAGTCTTTCATAAATGTCAGTGCTTTATGGTCTGTATGTATAATTATTTCATGCATCCATAATTCCGGAATTTTTTCAAACCCCATATGATTGCTAGGGCTTCCTTTTCTGATGTGGTGTGGTTCCTTTCGTATTTAGTTAACGCCCTACTTTCGAAAGCTATTCTTTTGTGACATGATTCTTCTGTTTCTTGGAAAATTTCAACCCCAATTCTATGCGCTCTGCTATCTGCACCCATGTGAAAGGCTTTCGTTTACACTGGGTGGTGGAAAAGGTTATTCGTCATTAGTTCACTTTTTAATTTTTCGAAGTCATCCTGACATTCTTTAGTCCAAATAAAGCAATGTTTCTTCTAAGTAAGCTTTTTAAAATGGGGACTATTAGATGCTTGCCCCTTTGCATGTTTGCGCTGAAATACTTAGAGTTCAAGGAAAGCTTTAAGTTGCTTTTTGGTCTTGGGTGGAGGGCATTTTTAAATAGTATTTTATTTTTCCGAGTCCTTGCCTATCCCAGAAGAGGAGTGATATGCCCCAGAACCTTTTTCGTTCTTTTGACAAATTCGCACTTTTTCAGTTTTAATATCATCCACTCTTCTTGAAGAGCAGAGAAAAATTTGTTTAACAATTCAAAGTGCTCTTGCCGCTCTTCTGCGGTGATCAACAACTTGTCTACATATACTGTCATTCTAGCACGTAGTTCCTGTCATAGCACTGAATCTAAACCCGTGATAAATACCGAAAATGATGTATTAAGACCAAAAGGGAGAACTCTATAGTGGCAACACTTTTCTGCAAATAAAAACGCGGTATATTTGCGAGATTCTGCATTCAGCGGAATCTGCCGGTACCCAGTCGACAAATCAAAGCTTGTTAAGTACCGCACATTATGAAATTCTTGCGGCGTCTTATCTAAATATTCTGGTCGATCTACTTCTCTTTTGAAAGTCGTATTTAAAATTATGCGTCAATCACCACCCGCACACACCCATCTTTCTTATTTGCGATAATGAGAGGACTATCGTATTCGCTGTTGCTTCGTTGAGTTACCCCCTATAAAACAATCATTTCATCTATTTCTGCCTGTGCAGCTTGTTTCTTGGACAGAGGAACCGAGTAAGGTCTTCCAAAAAAAAGTTTCGTGTGCCAGAGTTTCGATACAGTACTCAGAGTACTTAACCCTCCCAGGCTTGATCGAAAATACATTCTGGTTACTTTCTAATATGCTAAACAGATCAGATTCTTTTTCTAGTATAAGGTCGTGTAGTTTCTCAGTGATTTCATTAAAATCATCCTCTTTCCCGTTGTCATCAGTGAAACTTTTAACATGTTACATTTTGAAGATACTAGACAAACCTTCAATTTCAGGGTCATTTTCTAATTCCAAAGAATCGGATTTAGCATCTCGTGAAATTTCAGTTTCTTCAAACCCTACACCCAAATTATCGCATTTACTGGTAATTTTGACAACTTCGTTACTGCATTCAATAACCATCCTTTCTTTATCCAACCAATCTATCCCCAAATTCACTTCGGCGTTCAAATCTGGAACGACCAGGAAATCATGTTAAAATTTTCGTCTTTTATTTTGATTTCTGCCAAAATTTGACTTTTAATTGGCTTACTGGTTTTACTAGTAGCCCCTAGGAATCTTACGCCAGTTATGGACATCATTACTAATCCAGGTTGGTCTGAATTATATTCAAAAAACGACGATGACATGGCACTGACTTGTGAGCCCGTGTCTAAAAGGATTTGTAGCCTAATGTAAATTTCTACGGGAATGATGATTTATTTCATTAATCTACTGTCGAAGTTATTTTGTTTTTCCAATAACAAATCTTGGTCGATCGTAAGATCATTCCAAGACATGTCTTCCACCTGCAGATTTCAAATGTATGAAAGTTTTTCCGGATTTTGGATTTCAAGGTGTTTTATGATTTGAATTCTTTGTTGACTAGGTATAGTAAAATCCGATGGTTCCTTAGTTCTTGGTTCTGTGTTTACTTCCGGTTCTTGTTTTGAAGTAGCTTCGTCTGGTGGTACAAAACAGTGTTTCGTCACGCCTTCCTCGATTTCTGTTATTTCAATATATTATTCATCTGGTTTTCTGTATCTGACCATTCGGGGTCGGTTCTAACAAAATTGTCTTTCTTAGATACGTGCTAATTTCTTCATACGACCTTTTGTCGGGCCGTAAATACTGAGGGTGACGACTTCCTCCAAACGTTGTTAGTTATTTTTCTTTCACAGCAGGTTGTTCGTCTAAACAGTCATTAACAACGACTCTACAGACGCCTACCACTACTTCGTATTTTGTGTAGTATCTGTGAACTTCAGTATTCGTAAACAATTGTCTTTATTTACTTCTTCCGACTTACTGACAACAGTTTGTTCTGCAGACGACTCGTTATTCAGGAATGCTTCGTCAGCAACGTTGAGGATTTCATCTTGTTCCATTCTCCTCATGGCGACCGTATTTCTTTTTTTACTATCAGGCCACGTCCTATTCTCGACGTCCTTTTCTTCTCCTTTCATTATTACCTAAGCTTTTGAAATCCTCCCACTCGCAATGCTTTAGCCCCCGGTACAGATCATCAATCTGTTTGCCCCAATTAGTAATCCCTGAGAACAAATTGTCGCAAATTTTATGTTATTGAAATTGTCAACGGCGTCTTCTTTCTTTTCCTCCGGTGTTATTATCTGCCGAAGCAGGTTCATTGCATTCTGCTTTGAAGCCTTCATTGTTTTCTACTGCCGTAAACATAGATTCCATACGAACAGCTGATCGGTCTGATGAAATTCTAGCTGGCGGGCTCTCTGTCCGCACACAAGTATACGTTTCATCGCCTGCCTGCCGTGACTGATCCCTGGGCACATCTGTCGCTTTGCTTGCAGCGACCTGCGGTTCTTTCACAGTCGCTCTCTCGAGGCTTTGATCCAAAAGTCTACTCCGTTATTGTTTCTTACGTTTGGACCACGAAAATCTGTTAGCATTAGTTCGACCCGCAACATACGCTGTCCTTTATTTTCTGAGTGGTTGCTGTCGTGGTAATGCCGCGGTGCAAATCCTCTCCCGCGAACGGCTGAAGTACCTCTGCCACTGCTTCTAACTCGTTGAACAATATTAACGCGAAATCTGTCGCCTTCATTTTGTTCACTGTTAAAGTGACAGCCCTATTTTTGTTATTCTAGCTATAATCATGATTACTTCGCCAGTGGTCTTCATCCCCTAATCTTTCTAGAAACGCACAAAAACTTTTCTGGTTATTTCCTACGTAGCTCTTCGAATCCACTGGCAGCTTTATCTGCGGCTCCCATGTAATCTCGGATTCGGATTGTCCGTTTCTGCAGTGCATCAGTTTTCGGGACCAGGATTCACAGAAATCTTTCTTAGAGTTTCTGCCCCTGCTGTCATACAGTCTAGCTTTTATAAATTCTCGCCATAAACAACCTTGTCTTGTTCTGACCAGTATTCCTCTGTAAAATTTTGTCTGAATTTGCTTTACATCATCTTATCTGTGTTTTGAGTTGGTTATCAAGACCACAAATTTCAGCCTTAATTTGACTGTCTGTGTAGACAAAAGTTTGAAAAGGTCATTCATGTTTAATGGATTGTCGTCATACTGCTTTACGGTATCCTCAAGTTCTGATTCTTCATCATATGATTCTGTCGATTCTTTCTCCATATGCGAAATACTGAACATATCAATCCTTTCATCATTGTCTTCCCTGTACGATTCCTCATTTGTTTCGCCGTTTGACTCCTGTTTTATTTACAATGTGAGCAACATCTGAATCTGATCATTAACGTACTCGTGGCATACTACGTAAGCCAATTCGTGTTCTGTGGCGCTAGCTGTGTACTCATTTCGGTAACTGCTGACGGGCTCCATGATGTTTATTGGCACGCTCTCTACTTTCTCGTTCAGTTCGCTTTGGCCTAATACTGTTTTTGCGATTTTAGAAAGACTGTTATTGGGAGGAAACAATAGTAAAACAAACGGGAGTCGAACCAAGGTTCTATTAATAATCAAGCAGACTTTAATTATCTAAAGAGAAATGGTTGCTAGCCTAATTATGCAGAGTTGTACTCAGTACTAGCATGATTCACAAAGAACGTTAACTATACAAGTATTTTTCCATTAAATTGATTTCAACTACACTGGTGAAGTATTAATGCGTTTAGGCAACAACTGGCACTCAATAATACATACTATCTGTACATTAGAGTAGGGAAATTAAGATAATTGTAGGTAAATGATTACTAATGGAGGAGCATACTGACATGGAAAAAAGTTCTTTTGTCAGTTTAATTATAGGATATTACTGCTGTTGAAGAGTTATCAATTAATAGTATCTTTTGTACTGATTATTATTTGCATTTTCCAGGAAACATTACTGCTTTATATTATTTGGCTCAAATGAAATATGTGGCACCTGGATCTAATACAGTTTGAATAATTGTAGACAGCTGCTTATTTTGGATTGCTGTTATTGTAATATGACTTTTAATCTTGGCCAAACAACCAGCATGGGGACCCAGAAACTAATTTTTTGGTTGGTTCAGATTGTGGCTGAACATTTTAGTCATGACCCAAAATGGGAATCACTGGTAATTACATTACACATGAAATTGTAAACACTATTATTTCGATTAAAATAATCTTTTAACTGAGAGCTTTAACGGTTCAATCATGAAAACTACTTGGAGTATTTCAAAGCCTATGCCCCTAAAATAACTATATACTTTACGACCCCACAAAACTCCGTTAACTTGTATTAAGGAAAATAATTGCTTTTCCTTTTAGTAAAACAGGATACCCGGATTGTGCGTTGAACTTGGAATAGGACCCTGTCTAGGTAAATGACTAAGAATCGAATACTGTCGCTCAACACAAAGTTTACAGAACACAAAATTATTATTGGAAACGGAACCATATAACGGCCCCATGCAACCCAACTGCTACTGTGAGGTGAAGGTGGTGGCAACGTCGAACTCCTGTGCTATTCAAAAAGGGGTGGCAAAAGTATCCATGCCTCTTCCTGTGTGACGAGCTGTGAAAATTCTCTTCTTACTGTCGGATTTTCATAACACAGAGGTAACCTAAGTACTCCATGAACAATAATCCGCATTACTTCCACATCCGAGGCTATATTACATAACCTTGCAGTTCTTCCCGCCTCTTTCAATTCACAAGATGCGCACCCATTGCCGGCCAGACACCGATTGACCCAGCCACACACGATCGTCACAGTTGGACCTTTTCTGTTCCCACCTAGCCAGTTCCGTTGCGGAGGGACTCCCCTCCAAATTTTATATGATTAAAAACCTATTTTCCCTATGCATTAATCAGTATTAGAATTAAATTTTTAGTTTTTTCATTCTTTTATAGCACATTACTTTTGAAATTATATTCGTGGACTAATTACAATTACATAAATTATCATTAGTAAAGAATACAACATTTGCCTCGATTTAGGTCAAAGAGCGTAGTTATACAGAAATCACATTAGGTAAAAATAGAAAAATAATTTAGATAAGACAAGTATAGTTAATAACGATAATTGCGTCACACAATGTCAAGTACGCTAATCCCTCTATAATTCTTGCAGTTATTGCGGTTCCTTTTTGTAAATATTGATATAACCTTTGCTTTTGACCATGCTTCTGGAATAGCTCCCATTCTCGCGCACATATCAAATAAATCTTTTTATCTATTTTGTAATAGGGTGCCCTTTTATTTCAAGAGGCCAGAGTTTAACCGTCCATACCTCTACTTTTTTTGGTTTTTGTGGAGTTGAGGGCTTCTCTTAATTCATCCATACGTAAATCTAAACGTCCTGTTCCAGTTTCATCCTCGATATTCTCTGTAGTGCACGTTTCTTCATACCACAAGTTCTTGTAATGTTCTGTCTGTTTGCACGTTGGACGTTACTTATTTGAGGAACTTCAATTTCTGTGTGATTTAGTATTTTCAGTGTTTTATAGGTTTCATTTGTCCTCCTTGAATGTCATCTATTACGCTTATAAACTTATAGCAAGAATCTTAACAAGCTCTTTTCACCGCCCGATTTGCTGCGTTTCTCTCTTGTTTGTAAATTTGATGATTCTTCTCTGTTGGTCCATTGAGATACCTATGATAAGTGTCTTGTATTTTTCCTTCTATTCTGGTAGATTTTTAACCCTTCCTTCTTATCATTTTCTTTTTACTAAGGCTTCTTCAGCAGCTTTCTTAACTGCAGAGTTCTATATTTTTTCATTCCTTCTCTATTTCCTTCGCTTCTTATTTCTTCTCTCGATCTTGATTAAGTCTCTTCTGGGTCAGATCTCGAATGATATGTTCATTTAGTACATAACCTTCATAGATTTCTTTATTCATCCTTTCTTCTGTCAGCTTCTTGTTCTGTCTCCTTTTGGTGTACATATCTATTTGAGGTATCACCAATAAATTTCCAGAACTAATGTCTTACCCCTCGCACACTCTTCTATAACTTTGCTTTCTAATTTTTCAGTAATGGTAATGAAGTCAGTAAGAGACCTTCAACATGACTACGCATGTTCGTGGATACCTTTATTTGCGGCAGAATGAGTTGGGTATCGCTAGTTTGTTGAAAGGAACAAAATCCCTAAGCAATCTTCCATTGTCTTTTCTGACTTTTTCTCCCGTCGTTCCCACAATACTTTGGATAGATTTATTCCCTACCCTTGCATTTAAATCTGCTGCATTTAAATCTTAGTGTTACGTTTGTCCAAACCCGACTGCTGTTTGTCGTGGAAAGTTATCGTCTCCTGGTTATTCTCATTACCAGGTTTGTGAACTGCAATGATAATTAAGTTTTGTCTCGTTTCTTTGATAGTTAAAACTAGAATTATTTCATTTATACAGCTGCACGCTATAACTCTCCTTTCCCATGTCCTATGTGTGTAATAAATAACCCCGTCGTTTACTCTCTCCTGTTTTCGTGTTCCTCTAAATAACAGCAAAATACTCTCCTACATACTGTTTATACCGTAACTGAATATATACAGCTGACACAGCCATCCAGCAACAGATTGTTATTTTTTTCTTTATATCTTTCGACTAATGCTTTAGGGTTCGAAGGAACTTATTTTCAAATTAAATGACTTTCCCTTCTCAATGAACAGTGGTGAAAACAAGTAAGCGACCTAAGAAACCGGTGTACAACATTATTTTGTACGTCATAATGCGGAAATGGGTAGATATCGTATTATCAAAATATCATGGCTTCATTTTTCCACAGTCATATGAAGTTCGCTAAAAAAATGTCTAGCGACATGCGTACTCGAGGTAAGATAGTTGGCCTTAGGATCTAACCAATGAAAGAGAGACCTAAGAAAACTCATATGTTTTATTTACCCACATGCAGGTGTACTTAATAGCGAAGTTAGTGTAAATCAGCATAAACACAAAGAATAATTACGCTAATCTATACTACACAATTCTAGGTAGCATACTGAAGGACATGAACGTAAATTACCACCGGCCAGGCGATGTGAATACGAGGTCATACAGAAGTGGGTGTCTAGGAAACACTACACTCCAGATTCCGTACTTGTCTCGTCTGCTGCCGCGTAGTCGGATTCAGAAAATAGATTTGCACTACTGTCGACATAATTGTCTGAGAGGTTCAGCAAGTGTGTAGATGTTTAAGATAATACTCATATATTGTTCCAACTCAGACGCATATTTTTAATTTGTGTATATGTTTAGACCACGATGGATCATCTTCACATCTAAGTAGTTGGGTCGGCAACCCGTCTTGTCTATCAGAACTACAAATCAGACTACTTACATCTAAAGATGATCCAGAGTGATCGAAACACGTAATCAAATTAAAAATGTGTAACTGAGATGGAACAATAAGTGATAATTATGTTAAATAAACTAGCGATATGAACTAATTTTAACCAGCGAAGAAAAACTGTTAATCTTTTAGATTAGTTAGCGCCGATTTTTCTGTAACTGGATAACTACTGAACAAATAGTGGGCACTAGAAAAGATATTCCGCCTAAGTGCGAGCACAACTCGCGCACCAATGGCTGTACACTAACATGCTTATGTACACTGACAGTTCCTCCAGACCGGGAATGGAAAATCTCAACGATTTTTCTCTATTACTGATATCAATACTGACAAGATATTTGTCTACGAGCGCCTGTGAAAAAAAGAAATCTTAACAGAAGGACAGAATGTTGGATGACGAACACCAAAAAAATAAATAAATGATAAAATAAAATAAAATACCTTTTCACATAATTACGAATTAACAACTTTCGGATCTTTTCCTTTAATTGTAGTGAGAAACGTTGATTCTTGCCAATTTCAGAACTATAGGACAACGGAAATTACCCTACAGGTTTTGATGAGTGATCGTGTGCGTGTCAAAATATGAGATATAAACGACAGCATCTTTTCATTTCATTGACTTAGAAGCTTAAATGTTTTCCACTGCCAAATTAGTATGTGACATTAAGTTGAACTTTATATGTCAACCCGTCCCTAGGAAAAAGGGTTCTTAACCATTTGACAGAGAGACGGGGCGACAACAAATAGATCCTATCATCTAAGATTTTCGTTTTTCCGATCGAGGCACGGAACCCAAAAAAAGTTAAACCGGTTAGAAAGCAACAGGGCGATCGTTTTTACAGTAAAGGATAACAACACTCTCCAGAGTATAGAGCTTGGCAGTTTATCCGTCGTGAAACTATTAGGCGATAAATAAAGGTCGGTGCGCGTCATGAATACGTCCACCATTGACGGCGAGTGTGTGTACGTGTGTGCGTGCGAGTGTATGTGAGTGTGTGTGTGTGTGTGTGTGTGTGTGTGTGTGTGTGTGTAAGTCTCATTACTGGGTAGCAGCAAGCGTCCTTTTACGTCCCACTTTCAAATGTAAACTTAGGGGCTGATCATATAACCGACGCAGAAAATAGCGCCTTAATGAACTTTCCTGACGAACAATAGTAGGTCAACTCTCCCCTGCTTTGTCGTTCCGAATATTAGTCGTCTGACATTCAACAAAAGGTCGCGGCCTCCCCTGAACTACTTACCCGCGGTGGTAATTCCATTGAACGGAGGCGCAAACATTGAAGTTGTGGCGTGACAGCTCCCGTTAATGAGAATAATGTCATACACACATCGTCACGAAGTTACAAACTTTATCTGAATATACACAACTATGAACAGCACTTCTTCAGGAATGGGAATATTCGTTCGATGAACTGCAGCATTTCATCTATTTCCTATTATATAAGAAGTACTTTCTCTGCACTGCACGTTTCCCACGTTTATTTGTTTATCTATTTCGTTCCTTCTCCCTCATTTACCCCTCACATTTTAATTTTTCTTACTTTTTTGACAGACATAGCTTTTTTTCTTGAAAAAAGAAAAAAGCAAGCAATGGAAAAGTAACAATTAAAGCTGTCTGGTGTCGTTAAATAGCTTATTTCACTGGAAAATGGACTCTCGCATCACCATAGCTTCAGGTGACTACTAAAGCCACTGAAACAGTATTGGCGGGAGTAACGACAAATATTAACTGAAGAAGTCCGCGAAAATGATGTGTTCCGAAACGTAGATCGTTTATTAAAATAAGGTTATGAGAAGACACTACACGGGTTTCATAATTTTCGCTGTTTTCAAGCCGTAGTTTTAGATGTTTCATGTTACTGTGAAAATATGAGTTAGAACATACGAAATATCGTTACCGTAAAGGCAAATGTTTTCGTAACTCCAAAGCTAAAATACGTTTCCAGACAAAATATGAAAATTCCGTATATAAGTTGGGGAGTATAGCAAACGAAGTGCAGTAATTGTGGAGAATTGTTTATAGGACAAACTGGGAGAGGTTTCGAAACAAGATTGAAAGAACATTCACGTCTACATAGCAGTAACATTGCTTCGTCGAAAACAAATACTTTATCCATCCAGGAATCCACATATTTTGCATAGAGCGGATAAGGGGGCGTATTATGAACGTTACAATAACTTAAAATTCATGAATACCAAATAAATTTACAAAATACGGAGGTGATCCCCCTTGTCACACAAAACGGGTCAGTACGATATTGCAGGAGCAACGAAAACAGCATGCCAAAACTAAACGAACACAATATCCCGAAGATTGGCGAGCTTTTACAGAAGCTCCAGATTTAGAACGGACTTCAATGCGAGATGCTCATAGTAGTTTCCACAACGAAACTTTGTCTGGAAACCTGACAGAAAATCCAAAGAGATTCTGGTTGTGTGTAAAGAATGCTAGCCCCAAGACACAGTGAATACCTTCTCTCCACGACATCAATGGAAATACTATTGATGACAGTGCTTCGAAAGCAAAGTTCCTGATACCAGGCTTCCGAAATTCCTTCACCAAAGAAGACCGAGTAAATATTCCAGAATTCGAATCAAGAATAGCTGCCATCCTGGGTAAGCTTTAAGTAGATATCCTCAGAGTAGAGGAGCAACTTAAATCTCTTACCTAAAGCAAGTCCAGACGGTACACCAATTAGGTTCCTTTAAGAGTATGCTGATGCAAAAGCCCCTTCTTAACAAACATATGCAACCGCTCGCCCGTCCAAAGATCCGTAGGCTACGAACGTAAAGTTGCACACATCACAACAATATTCAAGAGAAGCAACAGCAGTGATGCACTAAATTACATATCAATATCATTAATGTCGATATGCAGCAGGATTTTGGAACATATATAGTGTTTAATCATTTTTAATTGCCACGAAGAGCCCGTCAATTGACACAGGCAACACGGGCTTAGAATGCATCGTTCTTCTGAAACACAACTAGCTCTTTACTCACACGAAATGTTGAGCGCTGTTGATAAGGGATTGCAGACTCATTTCTATTTCTAGATTTCCAGAATGCTTTTGACACTGAGAATTACAAGCGGTTTGTAGCGAAATTGCGTGTTTATAGAATATCCTCTCAGTTATGGGATTGGATTCGCGATTTCTGGTCAGAGAGGTCACTTCGTAGTAACTGACTGTAAGTCATCGAATAAAACAAAAATGACTTCAGACGTTCCCCAGGGTGGTGTTAGAGACCCACTGTTGTTTCTTATCTATATAAACAATATAGGAGACAATCGGAGCTATCATATTAGGCTGTTTTCAGATGATGCTGTCGTTTGCCGTCTAGTAAGATCATCAGAAGCTCAAACCGAAATGCTAAACTATTTAGAAAAGATACCTGTGTAGTGCAAAAATTGGCAATTGACCCTAAATAAAGAAAAGTGTGAACTCACGCACGTGAGCGCTATGACGAATCGGGTACACGATAAATCAATCAAATCTAAAGGCCGTAAATATAACTAAATACCTAGAAATTACAGTTACCAACAACTTAAATTGGAAAGCACACACAGAAAATGTTGAGGGGAAGATGAACCGAAGACTGCAATTTATTGGCAGAACACTTAGCAGATGCAACAGCTCTACTAAAAAGACTGTCTACACTGCGCTCCTCCGTTCTCTTCCGAAGTACTGCTGCAGGGTCTCGGGACAGGGGAGTGAGTGTCACGGACATGATACAGGATGTGGGGTGGACATCATTAAAACAAAGGATATTCTCGTTGTGGCCTAAACTTCTCACGAAATTTCAATAACCAACTTTCTCCTTCGAATGCAAAAATGTACTGTCGACGACGATCTACTTAAGGGGAAATGAGCATCACGAATCGCACGGAAAGATATAGATGTTAGTCTTATCTGCGCTGCTCGAGTATGGAATAATAGAGAGTTATTGCGGACGTGCTTCGATAAAGCCTGCACCAGGCACTTTAGTGTGATACTCAGAGGAAACAAGGAAATGTAGATACAGATGAACACAACATGGAGGATTTTGAAAACGTGACAAACGATCAAAACTGTTCCTCCCGGAGTTCACTTTTTAGCTTTTTGACAACAGCGTCCCCCAATTAAGTGTACGAGGACGTAGATAAGGGAACCGGCATCTGTTGGAGCATAGTGATTATGAGGGACGCCCCGGCTGAGCCCTGCTGACGACTACGACAGTAATCGTAGGAACCACCACGGCTCGAGCACGACACCACAACATCGCCCACAGAAAGACCCATTTTATAGTAACTTCAATATAACAGTTTTAGTACAGACGTAGTGAGACAGAATATCTTCGAGACAACAGGAAGATTATTGTCTACAATAAGATTTCGTAATCTGACTTGCAACATACACGGAAGCGCCAAAGAAACTGGTATAGGCATGCGTATTCAAATACAGAGGTAAGTAAACAGGCTGAATACTGCACTGCTGTCGGTAACGCCTAGTGTGTGGTGCAGTTGTTAGACCGGTTATTGCTGCTACAATGGCAGGTTATCAAGATTTGAGTGAATTTGAACGTGGTACTATAGTCGGCGCATGAGCGATGGGACATAGCGTCCCCAGGGTAGCGATGAAGTGCGGATTTTCCCGTACTACCATTTCACGAGTGTACCGCGATTATCAGTAATCCGGTAAAACATCAAATCTCCGAGATCGCTGCGGCCAGAAAAAGATGCTGCTAGAACCGGACCAACGACGAATGAAGAGAGTCGTTCAATATGACAGAAGTGCAACCCTTCCGCAAATTCGTAGAGATTTGAATGCTGGGCCTTCAAGAAGTATGAGCCGACGGCCCACTCGTTTACCCTTGATGACTGCACGAAACAAAGCTTTATGCCTCGCCCGGGTCCGTCAACACTGACATTGAGCTGTTGATGACTGGAAACATGTTGCGTGGTCAGACGGGTCTCCTTTCAATTTCTATCGAGCGGATTGACGTGTACGGGTATGGAGACCTCCTCATGAATCCATGGAATCTGCATGTTAGCAGGATCTGTTCTAGTTAGCGGAGGCTATGTTACCCGTGGTCTAGGGGTAGCGTCTTTGATTCATAATTAAAACGTTTTCGGTCGTGGGTTCGATCCCCGCCACTGCCAAAATTTTGATAAATAATCAGCATTGGCGGTCGAAGACTTACGGCATAAGAAGTCAGCCTCATTCTGCCAACGGCCTTGTCAAAGAGGGCGGAGGAGCGGACAGAGGTTCAGGGCACTCTCTTGTCCTAGGGCTGGGAAATTTCCCCTAAAGGCGGAAGAATCAGCAGTGATCAACGACATGAGGATGCAGAAGGCAATGGAAACCACTGCATTAAAGACACGTAACGTGTATCCACAGGACATGTGGCCTGTAATTGAAGAAGTGTCGTGATGATCTCTCCATTGGCAAAAGATTCCGGAATAGTCCCCCTTCGGATCTCCGGGAGCGGACTGCCAAGGGGGAGGTTACCATAAGAAAAAGATTGAATAATCAACGAAAGGATAAAGTTCTACGAATCGGGGCGTGGAATGTCAGAAGCTTGAACGTGGTAGGGAAACTAGAAAATTTGAAAACGGAAATGCAAAGGCTCAATCTAGAAATAGTAGGGGTCAGTGAAGTGAAGTGGAAGGTGTTGTGGACTGACAAGACAGCCAGTCCACAGTGACGGGTAACCGAAAGGCACGCGCTTAAACTCACGCAGGCTGGCGTGAGGTCTGAAACAGGATACGTAATGAATGCTATAAAGAAAAGTACGTAGCTGCTGGAATACTTAACTTTAATCCACAATTGGTGAACATTGGTCTTGTTACTGTACATGCTTCATTAGATACATAGCAAAGGATAAATGGCGCCTTGCTAGGTCGTAGCAATTGACTTAGCTGAAGGCTATGCTAACTATTGTCTTTGCAAATGAGAGCGTAATTCTCAGTGAACCATTCCTAGCAAAGTCGGCTGTACAACTGGGGCGAGTGCTAATAAGTCTCTCTAGACCTGCCGTGTGGTGGCGCTCGGTCTGCAATTACTGACAGTGGCGACACGCGGGTCCGACATGTACTAATGGACCGCGGCCGATTTAAAGTTACCACCTAGGAAGTGTGGTGTCTGGCGGTGACACCACAGAAGGAAGACAAGGATTTCTGGTCAGATGAGTATCGGATAATATCAACAGCAGCAGAAAATGGTATAACAGGTGTAGGATTCGTTATGAATAGGAAGGTAGGGCAGAGGGTGTGTTACTGTGAACAGTTCAGTGACCGGATTGTTCTAATCAGAATCGACAGCAGACCAACACAGACAACGATAGTTCAGGTATACATGCCGACATCGCAAGCTGAAGATGAACAGATAGAGAAAGTGTATGAAGATATTGAAAGGGTAATGCAGTATGTAAAGGGGGACGAAAATCTAATAGTCGTCGGAGACTGGAATGCAGTTGTAGGGGAAGGAGTAGAAAAAAATGTTACAGGAGAATATGGGCTTGGGACAAGGAATGAAAGAGGAGAAAGACTAATTGAGTTCTGTAACAAGTTTCAGCTAGTAATAGCGAATACCCTGTTCAAGAATCACAAGAGGAGGAGGTATACTTGGAAAAGGCCGGGAGATACGGGAAGATTTCAATTAGATTGCATCATGGTCAGACAGAGATTCCAAAATCAGATACTGGATTGTAAGGCGTACCCAGGAGCAGATATAGACTCAGATCACAATATAGTAGTGAGGAAGAGTAGGCTGAAGTTCAAGACATTAGTCAGGAAGAATCAATACGCAAAGAAGTGGGATACGGAAGTACTAAGGAATGACGAGATACGTTTGAAGTTCCCTAATGCTATAGATACAGCAATAAGGAATAGCGCAGTAGGCAGTACAGTTGAAGAGGAATGGACATCTCTAAAAAGGGCCATCACAGAAGTTGGGAAGGGAAACATAGGTACAAAGAAGGTAGCTGCGAAGAAACCATGGGTAACAGAAGAAATACGAGGGCGGTTCAGAAAGTAACCTCCGATTGGTCACAGTGCGGGTTGTGGGGGGAGTAGCGACGCCATCTGTGCGTTCACGCACTCAACAGGTCAGTCGGCATCAAGCCGTGGTCGAGTGAACGTCGTACCTGCGCTAGTTTAGTTTTTGTGGCAGTTTGAAATGTGTGCTGCAATAGAAAACCCCGCCAAATGTGAAGTGCGTGCTGTCATAAGGTTTTTTACAACCAAAGGATATTCTGCAGCAGCTATTCATCGTGAGCTTTGTGCCGTGTACGGACCAAGAGTTATGAGTGAATGAGTTGTCTGTGAATGGGTACGTTTATTTAAAAGTGGACGAGAAAACGTTCATGATGAAGAGAGGAGTGGTAGACCATCATTGGTGACTGACGAACTCGTTCAGACAGTTGATGCAAAAGTTCGTGAAAATCGACGTTTCTCAATGTCGGAGTTGTCTACTGGTTTTCCACAGATTTCTAAGACTCTCTTGTACGAGATAGCGACAGCAAGATTGGGTTACCGTAAGTTCTGTGCACGATGGGTGCCCAAAATTCTTACCGACCACCACAAAACTCAAAGAATGGCCTCTGCATTAGACTTTCTGTCACGTTATGAGGACGAAGGAGAACCATTGTTAAACAGAATCGTGATCGGTGACAAAACCTGGATTAAGTACGTGAACCCTGAGACAAAAGAACAATCAAAGATGTGGGCACATTCAAATTCGCGTACCAAACCAAGAAAAGCCTTGCAAGATTTTTCTGCCAGAAAACTGACGACAACGGTGTTTTGGGATGCCAAAGGGGTGTTGTTGGTTTAATTCATGGAACATGGTACGACCATTAATCAAGACGTGTACTGTGAAACAATAAAAAAGTTACGACGGACTATACAGAACAAACGCCGTGGTATGCTGACTTCCAGTATCGTTTTTTTGCACGATAACGCCCGTCCTCACTCTGCTCGCAGAACAACGGCCCTTCTTGAGTCCTTCAAGTGGGACGTTATCAACCATCCACCTTACAGCCCAGACCTGGCGCCAAGTGATTATCACCTCTTCATGCATTTGAAGAAATGGCTCGGGTCACAGCGGTTTGATGACGACGAAGAGCTCAAAGATGCGGTCACAGGCTGGCTCCAGGCACAAGCGGGTGATTTTTATGCAGAAGGAATTTCAAAGCTTGTGAAGAGATACGATAAGTGCCTCAATCGCTATGGAGACTATGTAGAAAAATAGTGCAAAGATGTAGTTGTAAGATGTATATATTAAAATATTTTTATTTAACTTGGTGCATTTTTTTAAATCAACCGGAGGTTACTTTCTGAACGGCCCTCGTACTTCAGTTGATTGATGAAAAGAGGAAGTACAAACATGTTCCGGGAAAATCAGGAATACAGAAATACAAGTCGCTGAGGAATGAAATAAATAGGAAGTGCAGGGAAGCTAAGACGAAATGGCTGCAGGAAAAATGTGAAGACATCGAAAAAGATATGATTGTCGGAAGAACAGACTCAGCATACAGGAAAGTCAAAACAAACTTTGGTAACATTAAAAGCAACGGTGGTAACATTAAGAGTGCAACGGGAATTCCACTGTTAAATGCAGAGGAGAGAGCAGATAGGTGGAAAGAATACACCGAAAGCCTCTATGAGGGTGAAGATTTGTCTGATGTGATAGAAGAAGAAACAGGAGTCGATTTAGAAGAGATAGGGGATCCAGTATTAGAATCGAAATTTAAAAGAGCTTTGGAGGACTTACAGTCAAATAAGGCAGAAGGGATAGATAACATTCCATCAGAATTTCTAAAATCATTGGGGGAAGTGGCAACAAAATGACTATTCACATTGGTGTGTAGAATATATGAGTCTGGCGACATACCATCTGACTTTCGGGAAAGCATCATCCACACAATTCCGAAGACGGCAAGAGCTGACAAGTGCGAGAATTATCGCACAATCAGCTTAACAGCTCATGCATCGAAGCTGCTTACAAGAATAATATACAGAAGAATGGAAAAGAAAAATTGAGAATGCGCTAGGTGACGATCAGTTTGGCTTTAGGAAAAGTAAAGGGACGAGAGAGGCAATTCTGACGTTACGGCTAATAATGGAAGCAAGGCTAAAGAAAAATCAAGACACTTTCATAGGATTTGTCGACCTGGAAAAGGCGTTCGACAATATAAAATGGTGCAAGCTGTTCGAGATTCTGAAAAAAAGTAGGGGTAAGCTATAGGGAGAGACGGGTCATATACAACATGTACAACAACCAAGAGGGAATAATAAGAGTGGACGATCAAGAACCAAGAGCTCCTATTAAGAAGGGTGTAAGACAAGGCTGTAGCCTTTCGCCCCTACAATGATGGAAATAAAAGAAAGGTTCAGGAGTGGAATTAAAATACAAGGTGAAAGGATATCAATGATACGATTCGCTGATGACGTTGCTATCCTGAGTGAAAGTGAAGAAGAATTAAATGATCTGCTGAACGGAATGAACACTCTAATGAGTACACAGTATGGTTTGAGAGTAAATCGGAGAAAGACGAAGGTAATGAGAAGTAGTAGAAATGAGAAGAGCGAGAAACTTAACATCAGGATTGATGGTCACGAAGTCAATGAAGTTAAGGAATTCTGCTACCTAGGCAGTAAAATAACCAATGACTGACGGAGCAAGGAGGACATCAAAAGCAGACTCGCTATGGCAAAAAAGGCATTTCTGGCGAAGAGAAGTCTACTAATATCAAATACCGGCCTTAATTTGAGGAAGAAATTTCTGAGGATGTACGTCTGGAGTACTGCATTGTATGGTAGTGAAACATGGAATGTGGGAAAACCGGAACAGAAGAGAATCGAAGCATTTGGGATGTGGTGCTATAGACGAATGTTGAAAATTAGGTGGACTGATAAGGTAAGGAATGAGGAGGTTCTACGCAGAATCGGATAGAAAAGGAATATGTGGAAAACACTGATAAGGAGAAGGGACAGGATGATAGGACATCTGCTAAGACATGAGGGAATGACTTCCACGGTACTAGAGGGAGCTGTAGAAGGCAAAAACTGTGGAGGAAGACAGAGATTGGAATACGTCAAGCAAATAATTGAGGACGTAGGTTGCAAGTGCTACTCTGAGATGAAAAGGTTAGCACAGGAAAGGAAATCGTGGCGGGCCGCATCAAACCAGTCAGTAGACTGATGACCAAAATAAAAAAAAGAAGTATTGGTGTGGGGCGTTTGCAGTTGCAGTAATGTGGGAGCCCTCATACGTCTAGATACGACTCCCAGACGTGACACGTAGGTGAGCATCCTGTCTGATCACCTGCATCCATTGGTGTCCATTGCCCATTCAGACGCTCTTGGACAATTCCAGCAGGACAATGCGACACACCACACGTGCAGAATTGCTGCAGATTGGCTCCAGGGACGCTATTCTGTGTTTAAACACTTCCGCTGACTACCAAACTCCCCAGACATGAGCGTTATTGAGCATATCTGGGGTGCCTTGGAACGTGCTGCTCAGATGAGATCTCCACCCCCTCGTACTGTTAGGATTTATGGAAAGCCCTGAAGGATTCATGGTGTCAGCTTCCTGCAGACATTAGTCGAGTCCATGTAACGTCGTGTTGCGGCACTTCTGCATGCTCGCGGGGGCCCTACACGATTTTAGGCAGGTTTACCAGTTTTT
This sequence comes from Schistocerca serialis cubense, assembly GCF_023864345.2. Classification (NCBI taxonomy): domain Eukaryota; kingdom Metazoa; phylum Arthropoda; class Insecta; order Orthoptera; family Acrididae; genus Schistocerca; species Schistocerca serialis. The sequence continues at coordinate 736,558,657 of NC_064642.1, forward strand.
TTGGCTATTCAGTTTGTTATATCTCACTTTAAACCACAGAATTCAGTAGGGAAGATAAGAATATTATGTCATACTAATGTATCAGCACCAAACAACGAAGCAGGCAAGCAGCACAAGAGATTAACGCTTAAAAGTAAGACGGTTACCACGCAACCTTCACGTCCACTAACTCAGAAATCGATACGCAACAAGCTGTACATTTCCGGACAGAATTTTAAATGCTCTTGAGCCTCCAGGATTACCGTCCCACAACTTCATTTTCAAAACAGTATCCTCTATCGTATTATCACGCAACATCGACACGCCTTCGCTGTACAAAGGGCAAGGCTGGCCGTGAAGAACCTATTGCCGAACGTAATAGAAGTCACTTCGTCACGGGGTGTGCCGCATTCCGTTGCTACCAGATGATTTAAATATGCCCTTCAATTTCAAGCGGCTGTAGTTTCCTTTCAGACTTTCATTTGCTACAACTACAATTATGTGGCAGACGTTAACTTGCACACATTATGTTTTCACGTGGCGACATACACGTGGCTTTCTCAAGAGTTTTCAGAACGGTTAATTTGTTTGTTTACACGCTAGACGGACAAACGAAGACCATTGTGTACCATCAGGCTTTGGGATAAGTGTTTTATTTCATAATTCTATTCAAGTTTGTTAGAATTATAACTTTTCTGAGTGTAAATACGCTTTTATTATCTTTAGTAAAAGGAAAGTTTCGCAGCTTGCTAACTCGAACATTTTTACTTTTTAAGTAATTAAGGGTTTGTTCACCACCGCTGACTGTATATATGTATTTAAATCGTAGAAAGCACTAATAAATACGTGAAATATTTATTCATTAAGCATAAGCACATACTTTTAGAGTCAAAATACTTTTGCAGAAAAATTAAGAGCACTGAAATGATAAAAGTATATATTTTGGAGTTAGATTTTGGGTATATTATCCATTACAGATATATAATTTACAAAAGAATTTAAGCATAATGCGTGACACAAATGACATTACTAAGCTTTTGGTCTAAAACTGGTGTATATTTGCAAAATTCGGAACCAGAAGCCTTGAACATGATTTTTATGAATACCGCAGGTATTCTTTTATCGCATTCCGCTGGCGCCCAGTGATTAAAATACGCCATTCGATTTAAAGCATTTGCAGTTCCCCACGCTGTTTGCATTCGCTTTGAGTATCGACAAGGTACAGGGCTAGTCACTTTGGATAGATAATAAACATCCCTGGCAAACCGAACACTACATCAAGTTTCACTGGAACAGTTACTTTTACAACTGGTTTTTAATGATGACTTTTACCACTGATGTAATTATTTCATTAATGAAACATACTGAGAAATGTTCAAGATTATGGTTCTCTTACATGCTCCTAGAAACAAGTGTCCTATATCAACGGAAAAATGGTCCTGCCGAATTTGCGATAAAAATGCCGTATAACATTTGTCCAATTTCTGTTAAGTACGGAGATACAGGTAAGATCAATACATTTTCGTTTCGTGTATTGTTACACCGGATGCCATGGGTTGCTATGGGCGTATTTATCGAATGTCTGCCGTTGGGTGTTAATGTTCACGTTGTGAAGTTGTGCTATAGTTTACATTGAAATTTTCATTGTGATTTGTTAGCCAAGTCTACCGTACTGTAGCTTGTAAACATGCGGCACGTATTTACACATGCTGAGTGTGCCGATATGATATTTGTGTATGGGTTTTGTGATGGAAACGCTGCTGCTGCTTGTAGAGAACTCGGCATACGATTTCCTAACCACAGACTAACAGATTCAGACGTGTTAACTCGTGCGCTCAATACACTGTGTGACACTTGTACAGTCCCCAGCATTCATACTGCATCTGAACGTGTACATGTGGATGAAGTTGAAGACATTATTCAGTCGATAGAAGGTAATCCTTCAACAAGCACACGTAGAATTTATGAACGTATCGGTGTTCCACATAAAAGAGTATGGCGGACATTACGTATGCACGGGTTCTATTCCTATCATTTACAGCCCATTTAACACCTTCGAGCAGGTAATGAAGATAGACGATTGGAATTTTGTCATTGGATACTTGGAAATCGCCAGGTAATCCCATTTTTACACTCCACTAATGAAGTCACTAAAGCTCTTGACGGCATGAATCAGTGGTTCAAAGAAAACCCATGTGCCACTGTGGGGACGCATTTTCAAGAACGCTTCTCTGTAAATGCGTGATGTGGTTTGATAGACAAACAGTGATTGGGCCTGTTGTGTTGCCGCATAGTCTTGCAGGACCACGTTATCTACGTCTTTAAAATGAGCTTCCGGCATTATTGGAAAGGATTTCTTTGGCTACAAGAATGCGTATGTTTATCCAGCATGACGGGGCTCCTGTACATTGTAGTCGTCAGGTGACATCTAATGCTAGCTTTCCCGTAAGATGGATCGGTAGATGTGGGCACGTTTCTTGGCCGCCAAAGTGCCCTGTGGGGATGGTTGAAAGGTGACGCCCACAATGCAAAGCAAACCACAAGAGCATATTTGATGGTTCGGATTATGAGAAGTGCAGCGCTCATAAAAGGATGCAAAGACGACCTGAGAAGAGCTACACGTGGTGTTATCAAGAGAAGTCAAAAGTGCACTGAAGTTGGCAATGGAATTTTTTAAAATCTACTGTGAGCGTCCACATTTCGCCTTTGCTTTAAGTTTGTTTGGGTTACATACTAACGGCTGTATCTCTATAAACAATAAAAATTAGACACATGTTATACGGCATGTTTTACTGCAGTTCATCTATATTACCATCTCCTAACATGTTTACTATCCGTCCTGAAGTACCCTGTATATGTCTGTCTCCCAGTGTCCTTTTTCTCCCATTGATTTACGGTATATCCCATTACAATTGTCTCTTCTTTCCCTTACACTGTCTCCTTTTGTCTTTCTCTCCCACCACCATTGTCTCTACCATATCCCGTCAGCTCAAAAATACTAAGGAGTCCAACTAACTTTTTCCACCATACGTACGTGTTTAAAATTTCTGTCCAAAATGAGCACTCCCCTACAGCTACGTACTAAAGTTCGTCGGTAGTAGAGAGTCCACATCCCCAAAACCTATTTATGGTCTCCATCATTTGTTTTTTTCGTTTCCATTGTCTCCTCTCTCTTCTGCTCTCACACCATCCATCTCTTTTCCTCTTTCCCTACAATTTTTTCTCTCCAATCATCAGTGTCTCCTCTCTCTCTTTTGTCTCCCATTGGCCTCTCTCTGTTACAACAAGAACATTTGTAAAGCGCATACTGGATGCTGGAAAAGTCTCACTGTCAAAGTGTAAATTAATATAGTTTGTGTGCAGGTGTGTGTTCTGATATAACAACTGGACATCAAAATGGAGGTAGACAGATGGAAACTAACCGAAAGAAGCCACCTATACTGTCGCAGTAAGTAAAAAACTAAATTTACATCCAGATCGACAGATAAGCTTTAGTCATGGCGATACATTAAAGTGTGTTCCATCTTTCTGTCATAGAGCCAGCACCCAGCAACAAGCTAGCAATAATGATGTAACTTTCTGAAACTATCTAAAGATTAACCTGCAATGGTTCGAAAACCGGTTCATGGAATAAAACATAATGATTCAAAAAAGTGACTGGTAGCAGTCTCGTATAGCTTATTTATACATCGAAAAATGTTTCGAAATTCCCCGAGAATATCAACTTAAGAGCATACTGTAAATATTTCATCGAATTGCGACGAGTAGAAATTGTAGAAGTTGCCATCCCCACATCTGGCACTTTTCGTAACTAAGAATCATGATTTTGCAGGTTTTCTCAGGAATCGTCAGTGAACAATTATGCTCTTTTAAGCCGTATAAGGCAGACCCTAGACCACCCATAACGCAAAAGAACCAACTGATTTGCTCAATTTGCTTGGGCTGGAGGAAGTGTGTGAAGTTCAAATTTTGTCTCTGTACCGTAGAATAGGTACAGTATGCCTGGTCTTCCTGCATGTATACAAATGATGCAAATAGTTGCTAGGGCCAAGGGCTATGCGAAACACTTGACTGTTTTTCGTTCCTGTAACGGTATGTCCGCAAAACAATGCTCTGTTGAGATATGGGCCAGTCTCTCCTCTCATTCACAACTCTCTGTTAGGGAGACGTAGACACAAATAGACAGTGGTGCTAGTGGCTTTCTTTGCTGTGAATCACGCACTCTTATCGAAAACAACTGGCTCGATTTGGATTGCGTACCGTGCGTTGGTCACTAGTTCCTGTAACGTCCTCATATTGTCGATGCATTGGGCATAAAGCAGCGCATTTTGATTTCCCCATAGAAATCCAACGGATTAAAGTAGGCCGGCCGGAGAAGTCATGCTACCAAACCTCTTGTTTCGATCCGCCGCCCATGTACCGTCGCACGTTAGGCAGAAAATAGAGTGATGCTCCGTTGTTCATAAACGACAACCGTTGTCTTTCTACAAGAGTAATGTTCTCCAAAGGCGCTGGTAATGCATTGACCAGAAATCTGTGATGCACAGCTTCTGTTAGTCTGTTCGGTAAAGAGTGTGATCCTATGTGTCTGTTACCGAAAATTCCTGCCCATGTATTCGTACCGAAGCAAACCTGATACCTCATCTCCATGACTCGTTGATGACTTGCATCTCTCCGCACGTACATGCTGTGGTAATTTGCTATGCCATCTACTGCGAATCTTGCCTCATCTATAAATAAAACACAGACTGTTTCCATAAATATTATTTTTCATACAGCAAAGATAAGTGGATATAAAATACACTGCTCTCCACCTCGCTTCGCCTATAAAACTAGCGTCCACACACCTCTCCTCCCCCCCCCCCTCCCCCCGCCCCTCTCTCCTAATTTAATGTCAATCTCTTTTCCTGCGTGGCGATAATGTGTGTGCATATTTTACTGTCATGTGCTATACTGTTTAACACAACGAGTATTGTTACATATAAAGACGTCCGTCAATATGCCGAAACTCTTATGTCAATGTTTATAGCAGTTCATGGCGTTCTTGAACAAAATAAAATAACCTGCCAATGATGGAAGTAAAGCTGACATTCAGTATAGATTTGAAGTAATAAGATCAGCTGTTTGGAAAGAGTGCGCTACTATGTCATAAAAATGTAGGTGTTAGAAGACATTTCTGAAAATACTGGTCTCCTGTTTATAGCCTTGTATGGAAGAAAAAGTTAGACGTTTAGCTGTACTCGTAACACCAGATGTTTTGAAATGTGATGTTACTTTACAATGTTCAAGAATAACGGTATACATCGAGCAACTAATAAAAGGTTTTGAATCGAAATGGAGGAACTGAAGATTGTAGCGCAATTCCACTACTAGAAAAGTTATCTTTGCAGGACACATCCAGAGGCATCAGGGAATAGTTAGTCTGCTTCTGGAGTGGAGTGAAGCAGATAAGAATTGTAAGTGGAGATTGAGACTCGACTGCAGTAAGTAGGACGATATGGCAGTAGTAAGCAGTCGTTGCCCATAGGTCATGAAACTTGCACGGAATAGTGTAGGTTGGACCACAACTGCTTACAGCTTGGACATCTGATACTGTCTATAGTTTGTCTATCGGTTTTCACGCTCTGCGTAGTATAACTTTTGATCTAAGTTCTGGCATTCATAGATTCACGAACGTGCATTTCAAGTTCTCTTCAGCTGCGAAAACAAACATACTGGTACTACATTGTCTCCTTCCAGACAGAGGACGACTACACTCGATTGTCCTTCATTTGCGTTTTTTACATTTCATTATACAGCAAAGTTGGCAGATACAACACACTGAGGTGACGAAAGTCTTAGGATACCTCCTACAAACGTGTCGGAACTCCTTTTTCCAGGCATAGCGCCGCAACTTGACGTGGCATTGAGTCAACAAGTCGTTTGAATTTCCCGAAAGAAATAATGTGCCATGCCACTTTTACAGCCGTACATATTACCGAAGTGTTGCCGGTGCAGGATTTAGTATACTAACTGACCTCTGGATTATGCCCCGTAAACGATCATTGGGTTGGTTCAAATGGTTAAAATAGTTCAAATGGCTCTGAGCACTATGCGACTTAACTTCTGAGGTCATCAGTTGCCTAGAACTTAGAACTAATTAAACCTAACTAACCTAAGGACATCACACACATCTATGCCCGAGGCAGTATTCGAACCTGCGACCGTAGCGGCCGCTCGGTTCCAGACTGCAGCGCCTAGAACCGCACGGCCACTCCGGCCGGCAAACGTTCATTGGGACTCAAGTCGAGCGATCTAGGTGGCCAACTCATTCGCTCGAGTTGTCCAGAATTTTTCTTCAAGCCAATCGCGCCGAATTGTGGCCCAGTGACATGGTGCATTGTCACCGATAATAGTTCCATCGTGTTTGGGAACATGCAGTTCATCAACGGCTGTAAATAGTCTCCAAGTAACCGAGTATGACCACTTCCACCAGAGGACCAAATCTATTCCATGTCAACCCAGCCCACATCATTATGGAGCCACCACCAACTTGCACACTGCCTTGCTGACAACTTATGTCCATCGCTTCCGAGTCTCTGCCACTCTCGAACCATACCATCCCTCTTAGCAAACCTAAATTGGGACTCATCTGACCAGGCCACGGTTTTCCAATCGTCTAAAGTCCAACCGATATGGTCACGTGCCCAGGAGAGGCGGTGCAGGCGACATCGTGCTGTTAGCGGAGGCACTCGCTTCGGTCGTCTACTGCCATAGCCCATTAACACCCAATTAGGGTGCACTGTACTAATGGATACGTTCATCGTACGTCCTACAATGATATCTGCGGTTATTTCACGCAACACTGCTCCTTTGACAGTGCTGACGACCCTACGCTATCGTTTCTGCTCTCGGTCGTTAAGTGAAGGCCGTCGGCCTCTGCTTTTTCTACGGTGAGAGGTAATGCCTGAAATTTGGCATTCTTGGCATGCTCTTATCGCTGTGAATCTCGGAATAGTGAATTCCCTATCGATTTCCGAAACGGACTGTCCCATGCAGCTAGCTCCAACTATCATTCCGGATAAAGAGTATGTTAATCACATTGGAAATCTTTTCATATGAATCACTTCAACAGAAATGACAACCCCACCAGAGCACTGCCCCTTTTGTACCTCGTATAAGCGATACTACCGTCTCCTTTATATGTCGATACCGCTAGCCCCTGACTTCTGCCTCTTCAGTGTAAAATCTGTTTTACTGATTTCCCAAGTCCATAGCTCTGTTTGACAAAATTCCAATGCCTGCGGCTAACCTTAAAGTGTTAATTCAGTCTAATTAACATTTAATTAACATTCAAAATTTCGCCATACTTCACTTTGAATGTAATGAGAAATACCGTACAACCTGGTCTCCCTCCATTTTCTGTTATTGTGGGCTTTTCATGCCCACCTCCACCTGCTGTCTGGTATGTAGGGGTAAGTTGTGTGATATCGCACAGGGGATTGCATTGAGTAAGAGCTTTTTCTGAGCACTAGCGCTGGTTGATACATGGGCCAGAATTGCCACTGTAATATCAACTTCGGAGGAGTAAGATTGCTTACGCGATTCTGAATCAAAAGAACAGTGCGGTTTCCACTAATTTATCATTTTCTAGTAAGTTTTTAGGTGAAAAAGCTAAATTTGATGTATTGTGTTTGGCTTGCAAGTATACAAGTGATATTATCGTTTATATTGTCGACTGTGACAATCCTAACTCAATTAATGACAATGTGGGCTATTACAGTGATGTAAAACTTTCTTGTATATGAAACCTGGGTGCCATACCGGGAGTCGAACTCGTGACATTGCCCTTTTGCGGAAAAGTGCTCTACCTACTGAGCTACTCAGCCGACTCATGATCCATCCTCACACATTTACTTCCGCCAGAAGCTCATCTCCAATCTTCTACCGCAGTGGTATGTTCGGGTTTCCATTTAGGACAGCACTGAATAACACATAGAGCATAAAAATTTAATTTTTTTCTTTTTTTTCTTTAATAGGAACATTTCAGAATTTCCTTTCTAACTCTACATATCTTACATGGATTTGCCATCAGTCTAGCTTCCAAGATAATGAGTGGCGTCAGTATTGATTCGTGTTTCTCTCCATTTCTTCAGAGCTTAAAATTATCTTCTTTGAGGTCGTCTTCTACCAATAGTTCTATTGGTGAATACATAACTGATATCAATATTTTGCAGCTTTAGCGTAATAAAAGAATAGTTCGACAACACTCGTACCAGGGAGCACCTGCGTCTTTGGTTTTGGGATTATTACGTTCTTGAGCTCCAGTGTCTCATAAAACCTGCAGAGCAGGTGGAACATCATTGTCATAGCCACTTCACCCAGTGATATTAGCAACCCTGGTGTAATGTGGTCATCTGCCTTGTTTAGTCGTGGGTCCCTTCGTGCTCTGTCGAATTCTACACGCAAAATAGTACCCATACCTTTTCACCATCCATATACTCATCTCTTCCCATACTGTCGTTGCAAGGTCTCTTCTTTGCATAGCCATTCTGTATGTCTCCTCCACCTTTCATAGTTCCCTTCTTTGCTTAGTACTAGCTTGCCATCTGAGACGCAGATATTCATATAGTTCCTTCTCTTTTCTTTAAAAGTCTTCTTTAATTCTGCTGTACGTGGTATCTGGTTTTCCTACAGTCATGCGTTTTTCTACACCTTTGCATGATTTTCTCCTCTTGCCATTCCTACCTACCCATTCATGACATCTTATCAATTTCATTTTTAGACACCTTCAATCCCATCATTTGCGGTGTTTATATGTTTCCTCCTATCATCAATCAAATTTAGTATTTCATGATACCGAAAGATTTGTATAGTGCTCTTTAGTGGCCTTGAGTATTTCATCTCTCGATACTATCCATTCGTCATTTTTTTATTTATTTCACCTATTTCTTGTCTGTCGCTACCTAAACCTATTATCAGATTCACAAAATAAAAGCTACAAATTTTAGTTGCTCGTTAGTGGTAATCCCATTAATGCGCGTCACCAGCATTATTTACATCCAAATTTTACCGTTTCGACTGAAGCAGTTACAGAAAACGCCACCTTCGTAAAAATTACAACAATAACACATTTGAATTCGAATGGATGTCTGCATGTAACAGTGCTAGAAATTTCAGATTACTAACGCAAGCGTTCGAAGCCACCAAACTATTCTCTGTGAAAACAATTTTCCATAAATACGTGGCTATAATATCAGTTATTAGCAAACGGAGCGATTTTTACGATGAGTTGATAACTCTCGATGGCAAATGGGGAACACGGTACCGTGCATTGCATTATGCATTACAACAAATGAAGATTTTAAATATCCAGTACATTAGTTTACTACATGTTAGCTTTCAGATCCCTAGATAACCTACCCCTCATCCTGACACTAACCTCTTGCCAGAACTGTCTTTAATTCAGTATTAAACGGCACTATATATTAACGGATGATATATTTAAAATACTTTGCTAAGTTATGAAAGATATGGGTACGACTCATTTGCTTCTTTTTGTTGTTATTCGTTATTGGATATTGTTCATGTTTATGATTCTGGGTGCTTGGTTACTGACCAGTTTGTAAATTTGCACACGGAGTTCAACATGTGAACTGCATATCCGATTTATTACGACATGGTAATTTTTGAACTTCTTAATTGTTGTGTCTAGGAATCCTGCCTACTCGTTTCGTTAGGCAAGCAATCAAACAACTCATATTAATGAGTTTTATTACAATTAATCAAATACATAACTTCGGCAATTTCACAGATGTGTCCCAAACAAAGGGCGACACACTATATAATCAACCATTTTCAGTATCGACAATCCCAATTCTGTGCTACATAGCGAAGTAACTACTGTTGACGCTGCTATCGAAGTCACTAATCTTGAAGCTGGTATTGAAATGGTCCGTGACCAGTCGGTCGTGGCGCTTATGTGCTCTTCACATAGGCGCTGTTGCTGTCGTGTTATCGTGCTGGAGGGAGGTCCAGTCAGCGTGAGTTTGGTTGACTTCTCACAGCCTTCTCTTCCCAGTCGTTCCCGACTGGTGTGCCGGCGCGTGACTTTACGCCGTAACAATGCCATGATTCAGTGGTTATCAATCCGTGGTCACGCTGATAAAAATTCTAAATACGATTTTTGGAACTTCAATAGTGGCAACTATTTATTTACACCTCGTACAAAATAGATACGTGTTTCAAAGTTTTCCTGACCTTCACGATTGTCACCAGTGAATTTTGACTTATTATTTGTGACCGAGGGCTTATTTGGTGCACTGAACCTTAGCAGCTATGTTCAAAGTTTTACGTTTCTTATCTGCCCAGGTATCTAAGGCTGCTTCTAAATATAAATAATTAAAAAAGAAAAAAAATTCTGAATACAAGTATGGCTATCTATTTTAACAAGCAGTGTGAAAAAAGGGGACTTGTCCCGACTTATACAAAAGCCTACATCAATTTTTCTGTATGTAAGAGAAATCCAAAGTCCTCTAGACCTATCACTAAGAATATTATTTGTGATAGGATAAAAGAGCTGTACGCTAAAAAAGACCGTCTTAACGAAGAAGCATACCATTTGTACTTAAATTTCACAAACACTTATCGTGTTAACTATAATTTTAATATTGACGACATGTGGGCGCAAATTAACGAACATCTAGAGACTTGTAAAATAGGTATAATGCAGAAACACGAGAAGAAACTCAGCAATGTTTTTAGTCTGCTTTCTAATTAAAAATGCCCTCAGAATACATTTAAAAAAAGCAATCACATCTTTCATGAAAGAATTTTAAATAAAACCAACATCGTCTTTACTGAGAATGAAAAAGTCATGTTAGGAAAAGGACTAAAATACAATGTCAGGCCTAAACTGTCAGCCAGAAATGTAAGAGAAAATATGCTTGTTGATTTAAAAATCGGTTTCGATTATGATAAGTTAGATAATGCTTCTCAAGCCAGAATTGCGTATGATGTAACCCGCATGCTAGAGAAAAATGCAGCTACTTTGTCTAATGCTACGCATAACGACTGAATTTTAGTAACTTCCATTATTAATAAACTTAAAACAGCAAATGCTTTAATAACTAAATCCGATAAAGTTTGTTGTCTAGTCATTGCTTATATTTCTGAGTATGTTTCTAAAACTGAAAATTTCTTCAGTGAAAACAACATATCGGAGCTGCATGATGATCCGACTCCTAAATTACAGTAAGAAATAAGGTCAGAGATTGTTGTTGTAGTGGTCTTCAGTCCTGAGAGTGGTTTGATGCAGCTCTCCATGCTACTCTATCCTGTGCAAGCTTCTTCATCTCCCAGTACCTACTGCAACCTACATCCTTCTGAATCTGCTTAGTGTATTCATCTCTTGGTCTCCATCTACGATTTTTACCATCCACGCTACCCTCCAATGCTAAATTTGTGCTCCCTTGATGCCTCAAAACATGTCCTACCAACCGATCCCTTCTTCTAGTCAAGTTGTGCCACAAACTTCTCTTCTCCCCAATCCTATTCAACACCTCCTCATTAGTTATGTGATCTAGCCATCTAATCTTCAGCATTCTTCTGTAGCACCACATTTCGAAAGCTTCTATTCTCTTCTTGTCCAAACTATTTATCGTCCATGTTTCACTTCCATACATGGCTACACTCCATACAAATACTTTCAGAAACGACTTCCTGACACTTGAGTCTATACTCGATGTTAACAAATCTCTCTTCTTCAGAAACGCTTTCCTTGCCATTGCCAGTCTACATTTTATATCCTCTCTACTTCGACCATCATTAGTTATTTTACTCCCTAAATAGCAAAACTCCTTCACTGTTTTAAGTGTCTCATTGCCTAATCTAATTCCCTCGGCATCACCCGATTTAATTTGACTACATTCCATTATCCTCGTTTTGCATTTGTTGATGTTCATCTTATATCCTCCTTTCAAGACACTGTCCATTCCGTTCAACTGCTCTTCCAAGTCCTTTGCTGTCTCTGACAGAATTACAATGTCATCGGCCAACCTCAAAGTTTTTACTTCTTCTCCATGAATTTTAATACCTATTCCGAATTTTTCTTTTGCTCCCTTTACTGCTTGCTCAATATACAGATTGAATAACATCGGGGAGAGGCTACAACCGTGTCTCACTCCTTTCCCAACCACTGCTTCCCTTTCATGCCCCTCGACTCTTATAACTGCCATCTGGTTTCTGTACTAATTGTAAATAGCCTTTCGCTCCCTGTATTTTACCCCTACCACGTTCAGAATTTGAAAGAGAGTATTCCAGTTAACATTGTCAAAAGCTTTCTCTAAGGCTACAAATGCTAGAAACGTATGTTTACCTTTTCTTAATCTTTCTTCTAAGATAAGTCGTAAGGTTAGTATTGCCTCACGTGTTCCAACATTTCTACGGAATCCAAACTGATCTTCCCCGAGGTCCGCTTCTACCAGTTTTTCCATTCGTCTGTAAAGAATTCGCGTTAGTATTTTGCAGCTGTGGCTTATTAAACTGATAGTTCGGTAATTTTCACATCTGTCAACACCTGCTTTCTTTGGAATTGGAATTATTATAAAAAAATGGCTCTGAGCACTATGGGACTAAACTTCTGAGGTCATCAGTCCCCTAGAACTAAGAACTAATTAAACCTAACTAACCTAAGGACATCACACACATCCATGCTCGAGGCAGTATTCGAATCTGCGACCGTAGCGGTCGCTCGGTTCCAGACTGCAGCGCCTAGAACCGCACGGCCACGCCGGCCGGCAAACGTTCATTGGGACTCAAGTCGAGCGATCTAGGTGGCCAACTCATTCGCTCGAACTGTCCAGAATTTTTCTTCAAGCCAATCGCGCCGAATTGTGGCCCATTGGCATGGTGCATTGTCACCTATAAAAGTTCCATCGTGTTTGGGAACATACAGTTCATCAACGGCTGTAAATAGTCCCCAATTAACCGAGTATAACCACTTCCACCAGAGGACCCAATCTATTCCATGTCAACCCAGCACACATCATTATGGAGCCACCACAAGCTTGCACACTGCCTTGCTGACAACTTATGTCCATCGCTTCCGAGTCTCTGCCACTCTCGAACCATACCATCCCTCTTAGCAAACTGAAATTGGGACTCATCTGACCAGGTCACGGTTTTCCAATCGTCTAAAGTCCAACCGATATGGTCACGTGCCCAGGAGAGGCGCTGCTTGCGACATCGTGCTGTTAGCGGAGGCACTCGCTTCGGTCGTCTACTGCCATAGTCCATTAACACCCAATTAGGATGCACTGTACTAATGGATACGTTCATCGTACGTCCTACAATGATTTCCGCGGTTATTTCACGCAATACTGCTCCTTTGACAGTGCTGACGATTCTACGCTATCGTTTCTGCTCTCGGTCGTTAAGTGAAGGCCGTCGGCCTCTGCTTTTTCTACGGTGAGAGGTAATGCCTGAAATTTGGCATTCTTGGCACACTCTTATCGCTGTGAATCTCGGAATAGTGAATTCCCTATCGATTTCCGAAACGGACTGTCCCATGCAGCTAGCTCCAACTATCATTCCGGATCAAGAGTCTGTTAATCACATTGGAAATCTTTTCATATGAATCGCTTCAACAGAAATGACAACCCCACCAGAGCACTGCCCCTTTTGTACCTCGTATAAGCGATACTACCGTCTCCTTTATATGTCGATACCGCTAACCCCTGACTTCTGTCTCTTCAGTGTAAAATCTGTTTTACTGATCTCCCAAGTCCATAGCTCTGTTTGACAAAATTCCAATGCCTGCGGCTGACCGTAAAGTGTTAATTCAGTCTAATTAACATTTAATTAACATTCAAAATTTCGCCATACTTCACTTTGAATGTAATGAGAAATACCGTACAACCTTGTCTCCCTCCATTTTCTGTTATTGTGGGCTTTTCATGCCCACCTCCACCTGCTGTCTGGTATGTAGGGGTAAGTTGTGTGATATCGCACAGGGGATTGCATTGAGTAAGAGCTTTTTCTGAGCTCTAGCGCTGGTTGATACATGGGCCAGAATTGCCACTGTAATATCAACTTCGGAGGAGTAAGATTGCTTACGCGATTTTGAATCAAAAGAACAGTGCGGTTTCCACTAATTTATCATTTTCTAGTAAGTTTTTAGGTGAAAAAGCTAAATTTGATGTATTGTGTTTGGCTTGCAAGTATACAAGTGATATTATCGTTTATAATGTCGACTATGACAATCCTAACTCAATTAATGACAATGTGGGCTATTACAGTGATGTAAAACGTTGTTGTATATGAAACCTGGGTGCCATACCGGGAGTCGAACTCGTGACATTGCCCTTTTGCGGAAAAGTGCTCTACCTACTGAGCTACTCAGCCGACTCATGATCCATCCTCACACATTTACTTCCGCCAGAAGCTCATCTCCAATCTTCTACCGCAGTGGTATGTTCGGGTTTCCATTTAGGACAGCACTGAATAACACATAGAGCATAAAAATTTAAATTTTTTCTTTTTTTTCTTTAATAGGAACATTTCAGAATTTCCTTTCTAACTCTACATATCTTACATGGATTTGCCATCAGTCTAGCTTCCAAGATAATGAGTGGCGTCAGTATTGATTCGTGTTTCTCTCCATTTCTTCAGAGCTTAAAATTATCATCTTTGAGGTCGTCTTCTACCAATAGTTCTATTGGTATATACATAACTGATATCAATATTTTGCAGCTTTAGCGTAATAAAAGAATAGTTCGACAAGACTCATACCAGGGAGCACCTGCGTCTTTGGTTTTGGGATTATTACGTTCTTGAGCTCCAGTGTCTCATAAAACCTGCAGAGCAGGTGGAACATCATTGTCATAGCCACCTCACCCAGTGATATTAGCAACCCAGGTGTAATGTGGCCATCTGCCTTGTTTAGTCGTGGGTCCCATCGTGCTCTGTCGAATTCTACACGCAAAATAGTACCCATACCTTTTCACCATCCATATACTCATCTCTTCCCATGCTGTCGTTGCAAGGTCTCTTCTTTGCATAGCCATTCTGTATGTCTCCTCCACCTTTCATAGTTCCCTTCTTTGCTTAGTACTAGCTTGCTATCTGAGACGCAGATATTCATATAGTTCCTTCTCTTTTCTTTTAAAGTCTTCTTTAAATCTGCTGTACGTGGTATCTGGTTTTCCTACAGTCATGCGTTTTTCTACACCTTTGCATGATTATCTCCTCTTGCCATTCCTACCTACCCATTCATGACATCTTATCAATTTCATTTTTAGACACCTTCAATCCCATCATTTGCGGTGTTTATATGTTTCCTCCTATCATCAATCAAATTTAGTATTTCATGATACCGAAAGATTTGTATAGTGCTCTTTAGTGGCCTTGAGTATTTCATCTCTCGATACTATCCATTCGTCATTTTTTTATTTATTTCACCTATTTCTTGTCTGTCGCTACCTAAACCTATTATCAGATTCACAAAATAAAAGCTACAAATTTTAGTTGCTCGTTAGTGGTAATCCCATTAATGCGCGTCACCAGCATTATTTACATCCAAATTTTACCGTTTCGACTGAAGCAGTTACAGAAAACGCCACCTTCGTAAAAATTACAACAATAACACATTTGAATTCGAATGGATGTCTGCATGTAACAGTGCTAGAAATTTCAGATTACTAACGCAAGCATTCTATGCCACCAAACTACTCTCTGTGAAAACAATTTTCCATAAATACGTGGCTATAATATCAGTTATTAGCAAACGGAGCGATTTTTACGATGAGTTGATAATTATCGATGGCAAATGGGGAACAGGGTACCGTGCATTGCATTATGCATTACAACAAATGAAGATTTTAAATATCCAGTACATTAGTTTACTACATGTTAGCTTTCAGATCCCTAGATAACCTACCCCTCATCCTGACACTAACCTCTTGCCAGAACTGTCTTTAATTCAGTATTAAACGGCACTATATATTAACGGATGATATATTTAAAATACTTTGCTAAGTTATGAAAGATATGGGTATGACTCATTTGCTTCTTTTTGTTGTTATTCGTTATTGGATGTAGTTCATGTTTATGATTCTGGGTGCTTGATTACTGACCAGTTTGTAAATTTGCACACGGAGTTCAACATGTGAACTGCATATCCGATTTATTACGACATGGTAATTTTTGAACTTCTTAATTGTTGTGTCTAGGAATCCTGCCTACTCGTTTCGCTAGGCAAGCAATCAGACAACTCATATTAATGAGTTTTATTACAATTAATCAAATACATAACTTCGGCAATTTCACAGATGTGTCCCAAACAAAGAGCGACACACTAAATAATCAACCATTTTCAGTATCGACAATCCCAATTCTGTGCTACATAGCGAAGTGGCTACTGTCGACGCTGCCATCGAAGTCACTAATCCTGAAGCTGGTATTGAAATAGTCCGTGACCAGTCGGTCGTGGCGCTTATGTGCTCTTCACATAGGCGCTGTTGCTGTCGTGTTATCGTGCTGGAGGGAGGTCCAGTCAGCGTGAGTTTGGTTGACTTCTCACAGCCTTCTCTTCCCAGTCGTTCCCGACTGGTTTGCCGGCGCTTGACTTTACGCCGTAACAATGCCATGATTCAGTGGTTATCAATCCGTGGTCACGCTGATAAAAATTCTAAATACGATTTTTGGAACTTCAATAGTGGCAACTATTTATTTACACCTCGTACAAAATAGATACGTGTTTCAAAGTTTTCCTGACCTTCACGATTGTCACCAGCATTTAAGTCAATTTTGACATAATATTTGTGACCGAGGGCTTATTTGGTGCACTGAACCATAGCAGCTATGTTCAAAGTTTTACGTTTCTTATCTGCCCAGGTATCTAAGGCTGCTTCTAAATATAAATAATTAAAAAAGAAAGAAAATTCTGAATACAAGTATGGCTATCTATTTTAACAAGCAGTGTGAAAAAAGGGGACTTGTCCCGACTTATACAAAAGCCTACATCAATTTTTCTGTATGTAAGAGAAATCCAAAGTCCTCTAGACCTATCACTAAGAATATTATTTGTGATAGGATAAAAGAGCTGTACGCTAAAAAAGACCGTCTTAACGAAGAAGCATACCATTTGTACTTAAATTTCACAAACACTTATCGTGTTAACTATAATTTTAATATTGACGACATGTGGGCGCAAATTAACGAACATCTAGAGACTTGTAAAATAGGTATAATGCAGAAACACGAGAAGAAGCTCAGCAATGTTTTTTGTCTGCTTTCTAATTAAAAATGCCCTCAGAATACATTTAAAAAAAGCAATCACATCTTTCATGAAAGAATTTTAAATAAAACCAACATCGTCTTTACTGAGAATGAAAAAGTCATGTTAGGAAAAGGACTAAAATACAATGTCAGGCCTAAACTGTCAGCCAGAAATGTAAGAGAAAATATGCTTGTTGATTTAAAAACCGGTTTCGATTATAATAAGATAGATAATGCTTCTCAAGCCAGAATTGCGTATGATGTAACCCGCGTGCTAGAGAAAAATGCAGCTACTTTGTCTAATGCTACGCATAATGACTGAATTTTAGTAACTTCCATTATTAATAAACTTAAAACAGCAAATGCTTTAATAACGAAATCCGATAAAGTTTGTTGTCTAGTCATTGCTTATATTTCTGAGAATGTTTCTAAAACTGAAAATTTCTTCAGTGAAAACAACATATCTGAGCTGCATGATGATCCGACTCCTAAATTACAGAAAGAAATAAGGTCAGCCATTGTTGTTGTAGTGGTCTTCAGTCCTGAGAGTGGTTTGATGCAGCTCTCCATGCTACTCTATCCTGTGCAAGCTTCTTCATCTCCCAGTACCTACTGCAACCTACATCCTTCTGAATCTGCTTAGTGTATTCATCTCTTGGTCTCCCTTTACGATTTTTACCATCCACGCTGCCCTCCAATGCTAAATTTGTGCTCCCTTGATGCCTCAAAACATGTCCTACCAACCGATCCCTTCTTCTAGTCAAGTTGTGCCACAAACTTCTCTTCTCCCCAATCCTATTCAACACCTCCTCATTAGTTATGTGATCTAGCCATCTAATCTTCAGCATTCTTCTGTAGCACCACATTTCGAAAGCTTCTATTCTCTTCTTGTCCAAACTATTTACCGTCCATGTTTCACTTCCATACATGGCTACACTCCATACAAATACTTTCAGAAACGACTTCCTGACACTTGAGTCTATACTCGATGTTAACAAATCTCTCTTCTTCAGAAACGCTTTCCTTGCCATTGCCAGTCTACATTTTATATCCTCTCTACTTCGACCATCATTAGTTATTTTACTCCCTAAATAGCAAAACTCCTTCACTGTTTTAAGTGTCTCATTGCCTAATCTAATTCCCTCGGCATCACCCGATTTAATTTGACTACATTCCATTATCCTCGTTTTGCTTTTGTTGATGTTCATCTTATATCCTCCTTTCAAGACACTGTCCATTCCGTTCAACTGCTCTTCCAAGTCCTTTGCTGTCTCTGACAGAATTACAATGTCATCGGCCAACCTCAAAGTTTTTACTTCTTCTCCATGAATTTTAATACCTATTCCGAATTTTTCTTTTGCTCCCTTTACTGCTTGCTCAATATACAGATTGAATAACATCGGGGAGAGGCTACAACCCTGTCTCACTCCTTTCCCAACCACTGCTTCCCTTTCATGCCCCTCGACTCTTATAACTGCCATCTGGTTTCTGTACTAATTGTAAATAGCCTTTCGCTCCCTGTATTTTACCCCTACCACGTTCAGAATTTGAAAGAGAGTATTCCAGTTAACATTGTCAAAAGCTTTCTCTAAGGCTACAAATGCTAGAAACGTATGTTTACCTTTTCTTAATCTTTCTTCTAAGATAAGTCGTAAGGTTAGTATTGCCTCACGTGTTCCAACATTTCTACGGAATCCAAACTGATCTTCCCCGAGGTCCGCTTCTACCAGTTTTTCCATTCGTCTGTAAAGAATTCGCGTTAGTATTTTGCAGCTGTGGCTTATTAAACTGATAGTTCGGTAATTTTCACATCTGTTAACACCTGCTTTCTTTGGAATTGGAATTATTATAAAAAAATGGCTCTGAGCACTATGGGACTAAACTTCTGAGGTCATCAGTCCCCTAGAACGTAGAACTAGTTAAACCTAACTAACCTAAGGACATCACACACATCCATGCCCGAGGCAGTATTCGAATCTGCGACCGTAGCGGTCGCTCGGTTCCAGACTGCAGCGCCTAGAACCGCACGGCCACTCCAGCCGGCAAACGTTCATTGGGACTCAAGTCGAGCGATCTAGGTGGCCAAATCATTCGCTCGAACTGTCCAGAATTTTTCTTCAAGCCAATCGCGCCGAATTGTGGCCCAGTGACATGGTGCATTGTCACCTATAAAAGTTCCATCGTGTTTGGGAACATACAGTTCATCAACGGCTGTAAATAGTCTCCAAGTAACCGAGTATAACCACTTCCACCAGAGGACCCAATCTATTCCATGTCAACCCAGCCCACATCATTATGGAGCCACCACAAGCTTGCACACTGCCTTGCTGACAACTTATGTCCATCGCTTCCGAGTCTCTGCCACTCTCGAACCATACCATCCCTCTTAGCAAACCTAAATTGGGACTCATCTGACCAGGCCACGGTTTTCCAATCGTCTAAAGTCCAACCGATATGGTCACGTGCCCAGTAGAGGCGGTGCAGGCGTCATCGTGCTGTTAGCGGAGGCACTCGCTTCGGTCGTCTACTGCCATAGCCCATTAACACCCAATTAGGCTGCACTGTACTAATGGATACGTTCATCGTACGTCCTACAATGATTTCCGCGGTTATTTCACGCAATACTGCTCCTTTGACAGTGCTGACGATTCTACGCTATCGTTTCTGCTCTCGGTCGTTAAGTGAAGGCCGTCGGCCTCTGCTTTTTCTACGGTGAGAGGTAATGCCTGAAATTTGGCATTCTTGGCACACTCTTATCGCTGTGAATCTCGGAATAGTGAATTCCCTATCGATTTCCGAAACGGACTGTCCCAAGCAGCTAGCTCCAACAATCATTCCGGATAAAGAGTCTGTTAATCACATTGGAAATCTTTTCATATGAATCACTTCAACAGAAATGACAACCCCACCAGAGAACTGCCCCTTTTGTACCTCGTATAAGCGATACTACCGTCTCCTCTATACGTCGATACCGCTAACCCCTGACTTCTGTCTCTTCAGTGTAAAATCTGTTTTACTGATCTCCCAAGTCCATAGCTCTGTTTGACAAAATTCCAATGCCTGCGGCTGACCGTAAAGTGTTAATTCAGTCTAATTAACATTTAATTAACATTCAAAATTTCGCCATACTTCACTTTGAATGTAATGAGAAATACCGTACAACCTGGTCTCCCTCCATTTTCTGTTATTGTGGGCTTTTCATGCCCACCTCCACCTGATGTCTGGTATGTAGGGGTAAGTTGTGTGATATCGCACAGGGGATTGCATTGAGTAAGAGCTTTTTCTGAGCTCTAGCGCTGGTTGATACATGGGCCAGAATTGCCACTGTAATATCACCTTTGGAGGAGTAAGATTGCTTACGCGATTTTGAATCAAAAGAACAGTGCGGTTTCCACTAATTTATCATTTTCTAGTAAGTTTTTAGGTGAAAAAGCTAAGTTTGATGTATTGTGTTTGGCTTGCAAGTATACAAGTGATATTATCGTTTATATTGCCGACTGTGACAATCCTAACTCAAATAATGACAATGTGGGCTACTACAGTGAAGTAAAACTTTCTTGTATATGAAACCTGGGTGCCACACCGGGAGTCGAACTCGTGACATTGCCCTTTTGCGGAAAAGTGCTCTACCTACTGAGCTACTCAGCCGACTCACGATCCATCCTCACACATTTACTTCCGCCAGAAGCTCATCTCCAATATTCTACCGCAGTGGTATGTTCGGGTTTCCATTTAGGGTAGCACTGAATGACACATAGAGCATAAAAATTTAAATTTTTTCTTTTTTTTCTTTAATAGGAATATTTCGGAATTTCCTTTCTAACTCTACATATCTTACATGGATTTGCTATTAGTCTAGCTTCCAAGATAAGGCGTGGCGTCAGTATTGATTCGTGTTTCTCTCCATTTCTTCAGAGCTTAAAATTATCTTCTTTGAGGTCGTCTTCTACCAATAGTTCTATTGGTATATACATAACTGATATCAATATTGTGCAGCTTTAGCGTAATAAAAGAATAGTTCGACAACACTCGTACTAGGGAGCACCTGCGTCTTTGGTTTTGGGATTATTACGTTCTTGAGCTCCAGTGTCTCATAAAACCTGCAGAGCAGGTGGAACATCATTGTCATAGCCACTTCACCCAGTGATATTAGCAACCCTGGTGTAATGTGGTCATCTGCCTTGTTTAGTCGTGGGTCCCTTCGTGCTCTGTCGAATTCTACACGCAAAATAGTACCCATACCTTTTCACCATCCATATACTCATCTCTTCCCATACTGTCGTTGCAAGGTCTCTTCTTTGCATAGACATTCTGTATGTCTCCTCCACCTTTCATAGTTCCCTTCTTTGCTTAGTACTAGCTTCCTATCTGAGCCGCAGATATTCATATAGTTCCTTCTCTTTTCTTTAAAAGTCTTCTTTAACTCTGCTGTACGTGGTATCTGGTTTTCCTACAGTCATGCGTTTTTCTACACTTTTGCATGATTTTCTCCTCTTGCCATTCCTACCTACCCATTCATGACATCTTATCAATTTCATTTTTAGACACCTTCAATCCCATCATTTGCGGTGTTTATATGTTTCCTCCTATCATCAATCAAATTTAGTATTTCGTGATACCAAAAGATTTGTATAGCGCTCTTTAGTGGCCTTGAGTATTTCATCTCTCGATACTATCCATTCGTCATTTTTTTATTTATTTCACCTATTTCTTGTCTGTCGCTACCTAAACCTATTATCAGATTCACAAAATAAAAGCTACAAATTTTAGTTGCTCGTTAGTGGTAATCCCATTAATGCGCGTCACCAGCATTATTTACATCCAAATTTTACCGTTTCGACTGAAGCAGTTACAGAAAACGCCACCTTCGTAAAAATTACAACAATAACACATTTGAATTCGAATGGATGTCTGCATGTAACAGTGCTAGAAATTTCAGATTACTAACGCAAGCATTCTATGCCACCAAACTATTGTCTGTGAAAACAATTTTCCATAAATACGTGGCTATAATATCAGTTATTAGCAAACGGAGCGATTTTTACGATGAGTTGATAACTCTCGATGGCAAATGGGGAACACGGTACCGTGCATTGCATTATGCATTACAACAAATGAAGATTTTAAATATCCAGTACATTAGTTTACTACATGTTAGCTTTCAGATCCCTAGATAACCTACCCCTCATCCTGACACTAACCTCTTGCCAGAACTGTCTTTAATTCAGTATTAAACGGCACTATATATTAACGGATGATATATTTAAAATACTTTGCTAAGTTATGAAAGATATGGGTACGACTCATTTGCTTCTTTTTGTTGTTATTCGTTATTGGATATTGTTCATGTTTATGATTCTGGGTGCTTGGTTACTGACCAGTTTGTAAATTTGCACACGGAGTTCAACATGTGAACTGCATATCCGATTTATTACGACATGGTAATTTTTGAACTTCTTAATTGTTGTGTCTAGGAATCCTGCCTACTCGTTTCGCTAGGCAAGCAATCAAACAACTCATATTAATGAGTTTTATTACAATTAATCAAATACATAACTTCGGCAATTTCACAGATGTGTCCCAAACAAAGGGCGACACACTAAATAATCAACCATTTTCAGTATCGACAATCCCAATTCTGTGCTACATAGCGAAGTGGCTACTGTCGACGCTGCTATCGAAGTCACTAATCTTGAAGCTGGTACTGAAATGGTCCGTGACGAGTCGGTCGTGGCGCTTATGTGCTCTTCACATAGGCGCTGTTGCTGTCATGTTATCGTGCTGGAGGGAGGTCCAGTCAGCGTGAGTTTGGTTGACTTCTCACAGCCTTCTCTTCCCAGTCGTTCCCGACTGTTGTGCCGGCGCTTGACTTTAGGCAGTTACAATGCCATGATTCAGTGGTTACCAATCCGTGGTCACGCTGATAAAAATTCTAAATACGATTTTTGGAACTTCAATAGTGGCAACTATTTATTTACACCTCGTACAAAATAGATACGTGTTTCAAAGTTTTCCTGACCTTCACGATTGTCACCAGCATTTAAGTCAATTTTGACATAATATTTGTGACCGAGGGCTTATTTGGTGCACTGAACCATAGCAGCTATGTTCAAAGTTTTACATTTCTTACCTGCCCAGGTATCTAAGGCTGCTTCTAAATATAAAGAATTAAAAAAGAAAATTCCAAATACAAGTATGGCTATCTACTTTAACAAGCAGTGTGAAAAATGGGGACTTGTCCCGACTTATACAAAAGCCGACATCAATTTTTCTGTATGTAAGAGAAATCCAAAGTCCTTTACACCTATCATTAAGAATATTATTTGTGATAGGATAAAAGAGCTGTGCGCTAAAAAAGACCGTCTTAAAGAAGAAGCATACCACTTGTACTTAAATATCACAAGCACGTATCGTGTTAACTATAATTTTAATATTGACGACATGTGGGCGCAAATTAACGAACATCTAGAGACTTGTAAAATAGGTATAATGCAGAAACACGAGAAGAAGCTCAGCAATCTTTTTTGTCTGCTTTCTAATTAAAAATGCCCTCAGAATACATTTAAAAAAAGCAGTCACATCTTTCATGAAAGAACTTTAAATAAAACCAACATCGTCTTTACTGAGAATGAAAAAGTCCTGTTAGGAAAAGGACTAAAATACAATGTCAGGCCTAAACTGTCAGACAGAAATGTAAGAGAAAATATGCTTGTTGATTTAAAAATCGGTTTCGATTATAATAAGATAGATAATGCTTCTCAAGCCAGAATTGCGTATGATGTAACCCGCATGCTAGAGATAAATGCAGCTACTTTGTCTAATGCTACGCATAACGACAGAATTTTAGTAACTTCCATTAATAATAAACTTAAAACAGCAAATGCTTTAATAACGAAATCCGATAAAGTTTGTTGTCTAGTCATTCCTTATATTTCTGAGTATGTTTCTAAAACTGAAAATTTCTTCAGTGAAAACAACATATCGGAGCTGCATGATGATCCGACTCTTAAATTACAAAATGAAATAAGGTCAGCCATTGTTGTTGTTGTGGTCTTCAGTCCTGAGAGTGGTTTGATGCAGCTCTCCATGCTACTCTATCCTGTGCAAGCTTCTTCATCTCCCAGTACCTACTGCAACCTACATCCTTCTGAATCTGCTTAGTGTATTCATCTCTTGGTCTCCCTCTACGATTTTTACCCTCCACGCTGCCCTCCAATGCTAAATTTGTGATCCCTTGATGCCTCAAAACATGTCCTACCAACCGATCCCTTCTTCTAGTCAAGTTGTGCCACAAACTTCTCCCCAATCCTATTCAACACCTCCTCATTAGTTATGTGATCTACCCATCAAATCTTCAGCGTTCTTCTGTAGCACCACATTTCTAAAGCTTCTATTCTCTTCTTGTCCAAACTATTTATCGTCCATGTTTCACTTCCATACATGGCTACACTCCATACAAATACTTTCAGAAACGACTTCCTGACACTTGAGTCTATACTCGATGTTAACAAATCTCTCTTCTTCAGAAACGCTTTCCTTGCCATTGCCAGTTTACATTTTATATCCTCTCTACTTCGACCATCATTAGTTATTTTACTCCCTAAATAGCAAAACTCCTTCACTGTTTTAAGTGTCTCATTGCCTAATCTAATTCCCTCGGCATCACCCGATTTAATTTGACTACATTCCATTATCCTCGTTTTGCTTTTGTTGATGTTCATCTTATATCCTCCTTTCAAGACACTGTCCATTCCGTTCAACTGCTCTTCCAAGTCCTTTGCTGTCTCTGACAGAATTACAATGTCATCGGCCAACCTCAAAGTTTTTACTTCTTCTCCATGAATTTTAATACCTATTCCGAATTTTTCTTTTGCTCCCTTTACTGCTTGCTCAATATACAGATTGAATAACACCGGGGAGAGGCTACAACCCTGTCTCACTCCTTTCCCAACCACTGCTTCCCTTTCATGCCCCTCGACTCTTATAACTGCCTTCTGGTTTCTGTACTAATTGTAAATAGCCTTTCGCTCCCTGTATTTTACCCCTACCACGTTCAGAATTTGAAAGAGAGTATTCCAGTTAACATTGTCAAAAGCTTTCTCTAAGGCTACAAATGCTAGAAACGTATGTTTACCTTTTCTTAATCTTTCTTCTAAGATAAGTCGTAAGGTTAGTATTGCCTCACGTGTTCCAACATTTCTACGGAATCCAAACTGATCTTCCCCGAGGTCCGCTTCTACCAGTTTTTCCATTCGTCTGTAAAGAATTCGCGTTAGTATTTTCCAGCTGTGACTTATTAAACTGATAGTTCGGTAATTTTCCCATCTGTCAACACCTGCTTTCTTTGGGATTGGAATTATTATAAAAAAAATGGCTCTGAGCACTATGAGACTAAACTTCTGAGGTCATCAGTCCCCTAGAACTTAGAACTACTTAAACCTAACTAACCTAAGGACGTCACTCACATCCATGCCCGAGGCAGGATTCGAACCTGCGACCGTAGCGGTCGCGCGGTTCCAGACTGTAGCGTCCAGAACCGCTCGGGGAATTATTATATTCTTCTTGAAGTCTAAGGGTATTTCGCCTGTCTCATACATCTTGCTCACCAGATGGTAGAGATTTGACATGACTGGCTCTCCCAAGGCCGTCAGTAGTTCTAATGGAATGTTGTCTACTCCCGGGGCCTTGTTTCGACTCAGGTCTTTCAGTGCTCTGTCAAACTCTTCACGCGGTATCTTATCTCCCATTTCGTCTTCATCTACATCCTCTTCCATTTCCATAATATTGTCCTCAAGCACATCGCCCTTGTATAAACCCTCTATATACTCCTTCCACCATTCTGCCTTCCCTTCTTTGCTTAGAACTGGGTTTCCATCTGAGTTCTTGATATTCGTACAAGTGGCTCTCTTCTCTCCAAAGGTCTCTTTAATTTTCCTGTAGGCAGTACCTATCTTACCCCTAGTGAGACAAGCCTCTACACCCTTACATTTGTCCTCTAGCCATCCCTGCTTAGCCATTTTGCACTTCCTGTCGATCTCATTTTTGAGACGTTTGTATTCCTTTTTGCCTGCTTCATTTACTGCATTTTTATATTTTCACCTTGGTCAGCCATTAACAATGCAAAATTTCTTATAAAACCTTTCCAAAAGAAACTACTCATCAATATGAACCATCAGCCCCCTAAACTTCGGTCCCAGTTCAAAATTCATAAACCTAATCATCCAATACGTCCGATCTTCAGTAGCATGAATAGCGCATATCACGATTTGGCCCGATTTCTACAAGAAACTTTGAAAAAATTCTTCGTTTTTGAAAATAATTATTCCGTTCCTAACAGCCACGTTTTGGTCCAAAATATTAAAACTTAGTATGCAGTTCAGACACCAAGCTTTTTTCCTTAGATATTAAAAATCTTTATACCAATGTCCCGGTACATGAGACGCTCATCATTGTGGTAGAAAACTTATGTCAATTTAAAAAAGATCTATCAGATGAACAGATTACTGATTTTATGAATCTCATTAATGTCATTGTCAAGTACAACTACTTTGAATTCAACATCTTTATCAATTCCTTGGGAAAAAAGCTGTTTAACCGTGTCTCAGCCGCTTCACTAGGTATCCTTTCTTACACAAGACACCTTGATGATATTCTAGTCATCTATAACGGACCCGCCGATAGAATTGATTATATATTTAAACTTTTTAACGACCTCCATGAAAAAATTTCTTTTACTATTGAACTCGAAAACGATAACCGCCAATTAAATTATTTAGACTTGACGCTTACAATAGAAGACAAAAACATAACTTTCAATATTTTTCGAAAAGAAGCGTTTACTGACCAAATCGTGCCTGCTTCCTCTTTTCATCCACAGTCTCAAAAAATGGCCTTTTTTCACTCTGCCGTCCACCGAGCCACCTCCATACCACTTTCAACAGAAAAGTTTAATGAGGAGATTAATTTACTTAAAACCATAGCAGTCAATAATGAATATACGCCTAACATAGTGGACGATATCCTAAAAAAGAAAACTGCAAGAACTACCACGCTCAACACCTCATGCACTGAAATTAACCCAAAAAAACGTTTTTCTACTCCTTTCATAGGACCCATTTCCTGTCAGATTCAGCGCATGCTTCGCAACAAATACAACTGCAATGTTGCCTTCTCTACTAATAATAATCCAGAGAAGTTTCATTCATAATTTGAAATCTTTTCGCTCCTCTACAGACAGTTCTGGCGTTTATAAGATCATCTGCGATACCTGCTTCTCCTATTATATAGGGCAAACCGGACGTGCTTTCCCCGTCAGATATAAAGAACATCTTTTGAGAAAGAACTGCACCAGTCCACTAAATTCATCCTTTGCCGATCATCTCTTAATTACTGGACACGTGCCTAAAGCCATAGGAGATAAAAATATTCTGCATACCGAAAAGAAGGGGCGTAGGTTAGATGTCTTAGAGGAATTGGAGATTTTCAAACATCTCACTCGTCATGATGGCCTCATTCTCAACGAACAGCTGCAGCTGTGAAATAAAAACTTTTTTGACTGTATAAAGCCATTGCTTGATCTTTGATTCAGATTTCCTCATGCAGTTTACCGAAATGTTGTTTTCCTGTCACATCTTTGCTGTTTTCTTGTATGTCATAACTAACGTTTTTACGTTACAAAATGTATCCCTATTTAAAGCAGATAAATATGTAACTTCATCCTGTTATTATTAATGTTTACGTTATGCCTGAATCAGCTGCATCACAATTTCATGTGTCTAATTTTGAACGTACAGTAGCCTAGTTGTTTCTGCGGCTACCAGATGGCGCTCGTAGCAACACCATGTTTACTTGCCCACACTTTCTAAAGTGGGCACCTCAGTCTTGTTGCAACCCTTGTCCACAGGACGAGCAGCCCTAAGCGGCTCGCCATGTCACAAGAGTTCATGACGTCGCCTTTCCGGCTTAGATCTTTTTTAATATGTGACTTGTAAGTACTGCATCTTTTCGAGTCAGTACAAACTTTAATTTCATTAATGTACTATATACCTAATGTTTTAGTACAGTTAGTCTAATTCTGAAGACGACGCTCATAGTAGCGTCGAAACCAGGTCAATTTTGACTTAATATTTGTGACCGAGGGCTTATTTGTTACAATATGTTACTGATGTGTTTGACATGGGGCTGCTAAGTGCTGTACCATCTACTGCACTCCACTGACTTAAGCCATAGTGAGTTCAACTCGATTTCTAAACTGAAGGAAACACTTCACGGCATTCACTTCAGAACTGCTACAAATTCGTCGGGCAATAGACCGAGCCGCTGGAACTGTAAACACAACTGGCACTCCTAAGAGTATCCTACGACTTCCACATTGCTGACAATGGGTTATACGCAATGCTGGTGACTACTTTGAAGGTCAATAAAACTTTGAAACACGTATCTATTTTGTACGAGCTGTAAATAAATAGTTGCCACTATTAAAGTTCCAACCCTCGTATAATGAGTATAATAGAATTTCAGTCTGTATATTGAGCAAGCAGTAAAGGAAACAAAAGAAAAATTTGGAGTAGGAATTAAAGTTCAGGGAGAAGAGATAAAAACATTGAGATTAGCTGATGACATTCTAATTCTGTCAGAGACAGCAAAGGACATGGAAGAGCAAATGAATTGAATGGATAGTGTTTGAAAGGAGGATATAAGATGAACGTCAACAAATGCAAAACGACGTAGTGAAATGTAGTCGAATTAAATCAGGTGATGCTGAAGGAATTATTTAGAACATTATATACTTAAAGTCGTAGATGAGTTTTGGTGTTTGGGCAGCAAAATAACCGATGATGCCGGAAGTAGGGAGAATATAAAGTGTAGACCAGCAATGGCCAGAAGTGCGTTTCTGGAGAAGAGAAATTTGTTTACACCGATTACAGATTTAAGTGTTAGGAAGTCGTTCCTGAAAGTATTTGTATGGAGTGCAGTCATGTACGGAAGTGAAACATGAACGGTAAACAGTTTAGACAAGAAAAAAAGACGCTTTTGAAATTAGGTGCTACAGATGATTGCTGATGATTAGATGGTTAGATAACATAACTAATGAGGAGGTATTGAATAGAATTGGGGAGAAGAGAAATTTGTAGTACAATCTGACTAGAAGAAGGGATCGGTTGGTCAGACACATTCTGAGGCATCAAAGGATCACCAGTTTAGTACTGGAGGGAAGCGGGAGGGGGTAAAAATCGTAGAGGAAGACCAAAAGATGAATACAGTAAGCAGATTCAGAAGGATGTAGGTTGCAGTGGTTACTCGGAGATGAAGTGGCTGGCACAGGATACAGTAGCATGGAGAGCTGTATCAAACCAGTCCTTGGACTGAATACCAAACAACAACAATGAATTATTAGAATTAGTTACTGAAGATAGCTCCAATTTATCCTCTTGGCTTCGGCGTACAAAGTACAGGCGGCTTTCGCAAGACACAACAAATGAAGTGGGTTCTATTACGGCAAGGGAAGTCTTACGTAACTTAATAAAGTTTGTAAAACTCTCCTAACTAGATGGCAATCACGGCACTGCCTGAGTATTCATTTTGCTAATTTGCTAATAGAAACGAAAACAAAGAAATGAAATGTGCTTATAGTAAAGTATCGAAAAAAATTCAATTCCATGTATCGTGAAATCAAACATCTTTGAAACTATGAAAGAGTCGTAGAAAAAGAATGCATTATGTACAAATGTATAAGAACAGTACCCAAGTAGAGAAACATGATTCCGGACAGCTTTTGTACACCGGCCGCAGCTGCTTCTCGTGTCTACAATGTGATTTTGTAAACATCTATATGGCAACACGTCTTCACAATCTTACAGACGGCTATCGTTTTCGCCTACATCCGTTGGCGCTCCACAGTTGAAAGCTGTCAAAAGTGCTGCCAGGTGTCAGGGATTTCCTTTAGTTGACATGAATGTAGTAGGGTCATATTAGTAAGTACTACATGTTTTAAATCTTCACGCATGTTGCGGAATTTTTTCTGTGTCTCAGTATTCGTGACTCATATCTCTCGACCCTTGTGTAGTACATTCAGCGGCATATGCGGATACAGTAAGCGAAATATGTTGCGAATGGAATTTGTAGAAAAAAAGAAACAAATTTAAACGCATTGCATGATGCAGCAGTGTTTCCGCATCTCATTGTCTACGACGTCTTATCTTCTGAACTGTGACAGGTAGGTGGTTCTTATCTACACAGTGCTTGTTGACTGACAGTAAGATGTATGTGTACCAAGTTTGGTTGAAATCGGTCTAGCGTAACGTATACAAACACATTCACATATACAAACACAAACAAATACGCTGAGCTGACGAAAGTCAAGGGATAGCGATATGCATATGTGCAGATGACGGTATTTTCTCGTAAATAAGGTACAAAAGTGCAGTGCGTTGGCGGAGCTGGCGTTTATCCTCAGGTAACTCATGTGAAGAGGTGATTATAGCCGCACATGGGAATTAACAGACTCTGAACGCGAGTTGGTAGCTGGAACTAGACGCATGTTACTTTCCATTTCGGAGACAGTAATGGAATTCAATAATCCGAGATCCGCACAGTCAAGAGTGTGTCGAGAATATCAAATTTCAGTTAGGACAGTGCGGCCAAATTTGACGTTAATGGGGTATGGCAGCAGGCGACCGAAGCGAGTGCCTTTGCTAACAGCACGCCATCACCTGTAGTGAATCTCCAAGGCTCATGATGATATTGGACCGTAGATGACTGGAGAACCGTGGCCAGGTCAGGTAAGTCCAGCTATCAGTCTACAACTATATCTACATCAGACTCCGCAAGCCACCTAATGGCGTGTGTCAGAGGGTACTTTAGATTCCACTGTCTGATCCCTCCAAATCTTGTTCCACTAGCGAGTAGTGCATAGGAAGATTGATTGTCGGTAAGCCTCTGTATTGGCTCTAATTTCTAGAATTTGAGGTGGTAAGAGTTTTTTTAAGTTAATAAGAGTTGATGGTAGGGTTTGAGTGTGGGGCAGACTCCTCGAAGCCACGGACCCATGGTGTCAACAAGGCCCAGTGTAAGCTGATGGTGACTCCATAATGGTGTGGGTTGTGTTTGCATAGTGTAGATTGGGTACACTGGTCCTAATGAACCGGAAATTAACTAGAAATGGTTGTGATCGGATGCTTAGGAACAATTTCCAGCCATTAATGGACTCCTTGTTCCAAAACAACGATTGACACATGGATGAAAAAACGCCATGTCACCGGATGAACTTTTATGGATGACAATGGGCCATGTCACAGGGCTACAATTCTCCGAGACGGGTTTGGAGAACTTTCTGGACGACTCGACTGAATCGTTTGGCCGCCAGATCGCCCAACATGAATCGTATCGAACATCTATGGGACATATTCGAGAGGTCAGTTTATGCACAAAATCCTGCACCAGTGAGGCATCATGGCTAAATATTTCTGCAGGGGACTACTTCCAACGACATATTGAGTCCATGCCACGTCGAGCTACCGCACTACGCAGGGCAAAAGGACGTCCGCCATCATATTAGGAAGTATCACATGACTGTTGTCACCTCAGTGACATACATCCATTTCTGTAATAAGTATGGATATTATTTATTAGTTGTGGACGAAACCAGTGACCTATGTCACCACGATGTATTACTGGTGATAGTTTTCAAATTAATTAATTGCCGGCCGGGGTGGCCGAGCGATTCTAGGCGCTACAGTCTGGGGCCGCGGGACCGCTACGGTCGCAGGTTCGAATCCTGCCTCGGGCTTGGATGTGTGTGATGTCCTTAGGTTGGTTAGGTTTAAGTAGTTCTAAGTTCTAGGGGACTGATGACCTCAGACGTTAAGTCCCACAGTGCTCAGAGCCATTTGAACCTATTTTTTTTAAATTTATTATCTTTTGGTTTCTATAGTACTACTGCAGATGAAGTATTGCTCACAATTTTAAAGTTCACTCTAGATATCAAGTCATGCAGTGGTATTGCTACTGACGGAACGGCAGATGTGCATTCTGAATGTTCACTGTTTGACCCATGCTTTGAAGCTGGGGACTCAAGAGGCAAAGCAGAACGAGACCACTATTAGAGATTATCTATCAAACGTGAAGGAAATGACCAATTTTCTATGCAATACTAAAGTCTCTGTAAGCTGCCGAAGCTGCTGCCTTTATTCATCCTGTATTTCTAAGGCCTTTTTGACCTGCTGGGTGGTTTTCTAAAATAAATTCGTCGCAAACTATTTTCCAGAATTACGAACTGCTAATTTTGTTCTTCTAGCTTGAATAAACAAAGGCCGGTGCTAAAGCTAGGGATCACTTAAATTTTCAGCATTCTTTTGAATTTATTCTCGTCACTACACTTCCTTTTAAAATTTTATAGCCGGATGAAATTTTGAATGGTTTTCTACAAAGTCCTCTGCACAGCTCCAAAAAGCCGTGGACGATATTATTACTGTCCGAAATGTTGTGAAGTTATCTCGAACTGATGAGAGTTTCGAAGCGGTATGGGCTCTTTCTTAGGAGTGTAAGGTGGACATGTCACTGTCTACCATTACGCATTAGCATTTTGATCCGTATGGTATGTAACACTTTGAATATTCATTTAGAAACAGAAATCTAGCCTAGTTGCTGCCAGTTTGGTGTTTGCTGTTTTGCATTCGCAAAATCTTCAATAATGATGTCGAGACGGGAGGTACGTGGATATTTTGGCTAGGGCTAGCTAGATGTCTTACTCCAGTTGCGCATTTGTTGTATTCAGACCATTTACGAGTCAGTTCACATTAGCTTCTATATAGTCAAAGGTGTACATACGAATGTGAGTTGGATAACAGTTTGTGGGTACATAGCTTTCGTAGTACGTAGATTTTTGTAGAGTGGGGAGTAAAGTTGCGCTAAATTTCTTACAGAATCATCGATGGTGGGGAGGTTACAGAACTGACAAAAAAAATCGTTGTCGAAGATTCGAAAGTTCATAAAGCTTGATAAACTTTTCGAAAATTTCGTGACGGCGTTCTACCCTATGCTTTTGTTAACCATTGGGATTATTTTACTAACGCAATGTTTATTTTGAGATTTTACATATTGTGATTCAATTTTTCGAGGATCGATTTTATAAAGTTGCTTTGGCTCACTTCAAAACAATAGAAACATTTCTTCTTTCCTAAACTAGGGAGTGTAGATATGTAACATAATTTTATAAGTGTATCTTTGACCCAGAAAGACTAACTTTGCACTGAAATTTGACGTTAGGTGTACGTAAATCTGAAAATTATTAAGTTGCAAGTACGGAAGACTTCTTTTCCTCAAACATACACGTCGGCGAATTGATTTCAGAAGTGACGAATTTTATGAACATCGTTTTAACTACTCCCGCTTCTACTTTCATAGCAGAACGTCCTTCTACGCCCTTAGATTATAAACTTATCTTCGCAACACCATAATGCAAAAAAAGTGAAATACAAATCATGCAAGTAAATAAACAAGTAACAAAAAACTTGAACCTTGACACTCTGGTGGATATTTTCATCACACGACCCACTGATCGTAGGACCACATTTTCTTGTGAATGAGGATTAGAAATTACACGAAGATCTGAATAAATAAAACAGTTCTATGTGGACTGTGGATGTCTTTTTGAATTAATTATCCAACGTGGAGAAAGAACGTACTAAATAACTGTTTTTTACCTTTTTAAGTGTTGCTCATTGCAAAATACCTGTAACTAGATTTTTTGGAGGGTTGATTTTGAACATCTGTGAACTGCGATTTAGAGATTCCACTGAGTATCAAAAGCAGGCGCATCTGCGAGCAACACTGAGAAAGCTGTAGAACGATCATTTTACAATCCACTTCTTTCGTGAATGAATTGAATTACTATAAAATTTCGTAGCGATTAGAGCATTCTCTGACTCCAGGAGGGAGTAGAGACAGATTTATGTAGCTACGACAAAACAGTTTAGAAAGGTACTAGGAGATACTTACATGAAAGAACAAACGAAAGAGCATTGAAAGGAAAACACGAGCATGAGAAACTAGTCTTTAGGAAGAAAGTAGAACTTAATTATAAACGAAGAAATTTGAAAGTACGAATCGATACTGCAGAAGGAAACGGAATAATACAAATCTGCAACAAGTATCGTCTGTCAGCACAGTGGTAAATCTGGGATTCCATATTTAAAACACAATATCGCTGGCTAAAATCTGAGTACGTGCTTGTTAATGGCTGCACAATTTGTTGCTAGCAAAATCTTCGCGTGGTTAGTTGTTATAGAAAAAATGTGGCTGCTTTGGATCGTAGGCGGCTGCTGAAAACATTGAGGTTAGTGTTCCACTCCTTGCGAAAGTCCCACAGGAGCGATTTGCTCCACTGCAAGCAGTCTAACTCTGCTGTGATTAAAGCAAGATTCAAAGCTGTCTTGTATCTCAGAAACGTTTTTATGGCGGTGTCTTACTGTACTTGTAGTTACGAGTATATTTTCTATACTACACTGAAGCGCCAAAGAATCTAACATTGGCTTGCCTATTTAAATACAGAGATATATAAACAGGCACAACAGGCCACTGCGGTCGGCAACGGATGTGTAAGACAACAAGTCTCTGGTGCAGTTGTTAGGCCGGTTATTGCTGCTATAATGGCAGGTTAGCAAGATTTAAGTGAGTTTGAACGTGATGTTATAGACGGCGCACGAGCTATGGGACACAGCATCTCCAAGGTAGCGATGAATTGGTGATTTTCCCATATGACCATTTCACGAGTGTATTCTGAATATCAGGAATCCGGTAAAACATCAAATCTCTGACGTCACTGCGGCTGGAAGAAGATCCTGCAAGGACAGGACCAACAACGACTGAAGAGAATCGTTCAACGTTACAGAAGTGCAACCGTTCTGCAGATTGCTGTAGATTTCAGTGCTGTGCCATCAACAAATGTCAACGTGCGCACCATCCAACGAAACATAATCTATATGGGCTTTCGGAGCCGAAGGCCCACTCGTGCACTCCTGATGACTGAACGACACAAAGCTTTAAGCCTCGCCTGGGTCCGTCAACACCGACAATGGATTTTCGACGACTGGAAACATGTTGACTGGTCCGACGAGTCTCGTTTCAAAGTGTATCGAGCGAATGGACGTATGCGGGTATGGAGACAACGTCATGAGTCCAAGGACCCTGCATATCAGCCGGGGACTGTTCAAGCTTGTGGAGGCTCTGTAATGGTGTTGGGCGTGTGTAGTAGGAGTGATATGGGACGCCCGATACGTCTAGATACGACTATGGCATGTGACACGTACGTAAACATCCTTTCTGATCACCTGCATACATTCATGACCATTGTGCATTCCGACGGTCTTGGGCAATTCCAGCAGGGCAATGCGGAAACCCACACATCCAATATTGCTACAGAGTGTCTCCAGAAACACTCCTCTGAGTTTAAACACTTCCGCTGGCCACCAAACCCCCCCAGACGTGAACATTATTGAGCATATCTGGGATGCCTTGCAACGTGCTGTTCAGAAGAAATCTCCACCCACTCGTACTGTCAGGGTTTATGGACAGCACACTTCAGACATTAGTCGAGTCCATGTCACGTCGTGTTGCGGCACTTCTGCGTGTTCGCGGGGGCCTCCTCATATTAGGCAGGTCTACCAGTTTCTTGGACTCTTTACTTCTACATAGTGCCGTTCCTTATAACACTATTAAACATGTAGTTTCCTCTCTAAGATGCCCGCAATTTTCTACATAGTACGCCGCAGTACTGAAGACTCTTCTGGGGTAACAAGTATGGCCTTCACTAAATCACATTCTAATAATAGTAGGGCACGGAGTATTTTGTATGCGCTCTCGACAGAATGTTTATGAGAGCAAGCACCAGTTCAAACCGTCTCTGGCCAGCGTAACGTCATGACGGCACTTTCATTGTACAGTGGCCCATATGTAGTAATATTCATAATACCACAATTACCATTTTTCAACGTTGTTTCTATTCGATACGCTACAACAATTGTCTTGATCAAATTTAATGATGAGACATCATTTTCAAGATTTCGTTCACCACCAGTGACGGAAAATACATAGATAGCTTAAAGTTTTTTTTTCATTAAAACATTTTTAAAACTTTTTATACAAACAATGTAGAATGTACCATCTATGGGCCGTCTGTTTAACTAACATGGATGACAGGTGTTACAGTTGTTTTGATTGTTTACGCAAGCGTAGTCCATCACGTGATTTCGGTCACACATGTTGATGTACTGAATTCAGATGGCATCGTCTTCTGACAGTCTAATTTTACTATAACCCACAACAGCGGTTAGAGTTGTTTACTTTCTTTAAGCAAGTGTCATGTACAGTGAAAATAAATCGAATTAAATGAACTTTCATCGTCACTGGGAAGTATGATTTACGTTTATAACATAGTTTATTTATCTTATAAGTCAGAGTGAACGCGTTACAGGCTGCAAAAGAGCAAATGCTGGTCAGAGTGACAAAGAAAGACAACTTCGACTTTAGAAAGATAGAGAAGCTAAGCGCTATCGCAGACAAGACCGACTCAATGCTTAATGGCAAGAATTAGTGCAAGACAACGACTTTGTGTCACCAACTTATCGGCTTCACCTCCATCAAAATATTAGTGCAAGGAGACCACTACATATTCTTGCAAAAATCCAAGCCATATTCTTTTGCCCGCCTTTTCCCTAAAGACAATTGAGTGTACACACGTAGTGTTGGTAATATGGATAAATCTGCATAAGTGGTCTGCAAGGTTGTATGCAGGGGAATTGAGTGGCAACTGTGTTGTCGCAAAGCAGATGTTACCTTGGAGTCCACTAAAGAGCAGAATAATGACTATGCTAAGAAATAACTACAAAATATTAGACAGTATAACAATGTTATGACATTCGCTTCATTTCAGTTTAATTCAGTTGATATTGTTTTAAAGTACGTGGTCAGGTGTAGCACTTGGTAGGAACCTTACAAACTCCTGCAGGAGCTACACCATATCACGCTTGCTCTCATCATTTATAGATTTTGAAACTGCATTACAACACTGTGTAGAGAGCAAAGCCAATGGAACCCGTTGCAGGGAAGTAATGGTTACATTACAAGCAATGCTTGATACACATAATAGTTACGCAAAGTCGTTTAAATACATAAAAGTCGTAGATCATAGTACGCCTGGTTTACAAACTGGTGCACTCACTACAATATCTTACTTGAACCTGCATTGGGATCTAAAGTGCCATCCATTGCTTTTTCCATGTGATGATTCTCGACGGACAGTAGGTGAGGTGCATGCTCAAGACTATGCTACTGTGTTGAGAAGAGTAACAAGGCAGCTACAGTACTATAGAATATCCATATCTTCCTACTCCTTTTCACTGCACAGCAGTGCCGGTCCGTTTGTGTAACGCCTGCAGTACAATCCAATACTATCCTCACAACACGCCGGTCAAACTGCAAATACAATTGCATAGGTGGTTCCAAAAGCGCTTACATAACCCTCAGGGTGAGGCTGGTATTCTTACACCCACAGTGCTTCTTTCCAGACAGTAATTGATATGTATACCAAGTTTCGTTGAAATTGACTGAATGGGTGAGGAGGAGACACATACACACATACATACACTTGTAGGCAGATGCATGCATCCATTTTTATAATAAAGTAGCTGTTATGATGACTGATGGTGAATAAGTAAGCTACTGTGCTTGCAATAATGTGAGCTGGCCTTACGTGGCTGGGTAAGAATAGCTCGTGATGCGTGACTCACCTCTACCCCCGCCCGTATCGCAGAAGTGATCCTATATACCGTGACGTCATCATTAGCTTTAGGGGCCAAGGGTGGAAGCATTTCTGAAAGGACTAAGTTTGCAAACTGTTCGCGTTCCGCCATGGTTAAAGTATACCGTGCATGGCAAAATGGTGCTGTCCAAAATCGGCAGCAAGGCCACTGTGGCGCACCATGGCCCACAGATGACAAGGGCAAATGACGGGTGTGGAGATGGCTATCGGCGAATAGACGTGCGGCTGCTTAGCAACTGACCACCCAGATGAACCGATGGCCTAACGACTGCGTCTCTTCAACAACCGTTCATCATATATTGCTGTGTATGCACCACCACAGCAGCTGCCATGTCCATGCACCCATGCTGGCTGCTGTTCGTCGATGATGAAGGCTGAAATTTGTACGCCAATAGCGCAACTGGACGTCCACTGAGTGGCAACAGACGACCTTTTCGGATTAATTAAGTTTTATTCTCTATCAGATAGATGGTCATTGGCGCATACGCCATGAAACGTCTAAAAGCAAACAACCAGCATGCGTTATGATATGGGGAGTATTTTCGTGGCATTCCCTGGGGAATATTGTCATTCTGGAAGGCAAAATGGGTCCACCCAGATACGCTCCTATCCTTGAGAACCGTGTCCACAGGTACAGTCGTGTAGAAAACGAGCGAGACCCCTCGCCTTTTCGTTATGCTGTTCCGCACAGCTTTAAAGTCTGCTACACAGCATATAAGTCAAGGAGACGAAGTGCTACCAACATACTATGCACAGAAGTGAAACTGAAAAACTATGCGAACTTTGTCAGATAGTTTTCAGTCACGTGTAAGATTATATTAATGCTGGTTAGTGTGTTAAACAACACGTAGATATAAATGAAAGAAGAAACGCTAATTAGTATGAACCGAGGGACCGTATACCGCAGGAAGTGAGATACATTTCCGCTTATTAGGTCTACCTGTACTCGAGGTAAACGGGTTTCAAGGGTTGGGTAGACAGACAGACGGTCAAGAAAGTGAGACTAGTAGGGTTCCATTTTTACCGATTTAGGTGACGAAATCCTAACAACGAAAATAGCTGCAACATTTACTGAAGATGAGGGCCGTATAAATAATTCCCCCTACTCTTTATTCGAAATGTTCTAGTTGAAGTCGATACATCAGCATATTAATCGTAGCTATGCTTTCTATCCAAATCACGTTTACAAGAATACAAATAAAATCCTTTTGTCTATACACGTAGTAATTCAGATCCCAGTATTAATGCCACCGAGCATTCCCATTGCTAGTTAGCTTAAGAAACACTTCGGCTAATGAACGTATCCTGGCTGTGGCGAGTCTAATGGAGAATTCGAAATATTGTAGAATAATTTTGGCAGCTGTGTAGTCGTTTATTTCCTGGAGTGGTGCAGAATTATCCCACTAAATTTAATCGCTAATAACGGTATTTTGTTATTTCGACAAACATCCCGAATGATTGTTACATAAGCGGTGACATAAAGGTAGAAAATTCATGTTTTTGAGTCCAGAAAGCTCTATGCAACAGAAACTGCGGATCATTTTGCCATATTCAGTGCGAAATTGCCGGCTTATTCACGTGTGGGGTAATAATAAAGGGCTGTTTTCCTGGGTTGTCTGCTAGCGTAGTGTATGGTGTTTGCTACTGCAAGGTACGTCTGGCTTGTTTTCAGTTCTAATCTCGATGGAGGCAGATAGACTGTCAGTAAAGCAATTGTAAGAAGTTCTCGTGCCCCCAATACGTTTTATTGTTACCTTTATCATGTACCGGCGCCCTGTGTATGTAAATATGAATATCTTGTAGAATTTCATACTTGTTACTGCCTACTTTTTCCGCTTCTGTCAATAAATGACTTGACTTAACGTGGCACTGAATGATTTTTAACTGAATTTCGTTACGAATCTTCACGCATTGCTAAATTTGCACACTTTCATGGTAGGTCAGCAACGGTAATCCAGTATGACTGGTCTGAACTTTGATACAGACCGTTTTGCGGCCGAATGCGCTTAATATTTTGTTAATTCGTAACCATCTGGGGTACTTTGTCTTACTAAAACAGTTATGTCATCTCGATAAGCTGAAACTCATTTTTATTAGTACGGATCATACTAATTAGCGTTTCTTCTTTTATTTATATATTATATCTACGTGTTGTTTAACACACTAACCAGCATTAATATAGTCTTACACGTGACTGAAAACTATCTGACAAAGTTCGGATAGTTTTTCAATTTCACTCCTGTGCATAGTATGTTGGTAGCACTTGGTCGCCTTGCCTTGTATGCTGTGTAGCAGACTTTAAAGCTGTGCGGATCAGCATAACGAAAAGGCGTGGGGTCTCGCTCGTTTTGTCCACGACTTTACATGCAGTTTGCGTTTCATCGGCACGACGGCATCTACCAGCACAACAACGCAACGTGTCGCACATAGTGCAGTTTACGTGCTTAGTTCGAAGAGCGCCCGGTTGAGTTTACCACACTTCCCTGGACACCAAGCGCTCTGGATTTACAATCTGTGGGATCACCTAGATCGGGCTGTTGGCGCCATAGTTCGACAAACGCAAAACATAAGGGACCTGACCACGGAACTGAAGTCCGTCAGGCTCCAGTCCCTGTCGATCCTTCCAGAACCTCGTTGACATTTCTTCACGTTTAACTGTGGTACACGCTGCAGGATATGATTATTCAGACTTTTGACAGCTGGTCACATAAATGTGACTCTACAGTGTACAATGTGTGCTTTATGTCACAGATTAACGACTTTTTAACACGGTTTAATGTCCACCAAAGTGAAAAAGATCTACCAATTCCTACTTCAATATCTTTGGGGTCGAAATCTCTTTTACTTTTTGAGGTGA
Source organism: Schistocerca serialis cubense (assembly GCF_023864345.2). NCBI lineage: Eukaryota > Metazoa > Arthropoda > Insecta > Orthoptera > Acrididae > Schistocerca > Schistocerca serialis. The sequence goes on from NC_064642.1 coordinate 736,599,567, forward strand.
CCTCCGTTCTCCCTCAGGATTCGAGCTATCTCCAAGCCAGTTTCATTTAAATCAGTTCAAATGTTTAGTCTTGAAAACGTAACAGGCTGAGTTACCTTCGCATTTATCATATCAGTTTTGGTGGATGGAGTAAACACGTTGAAGATTGTACAGGATGAGTCAAAAATGACTTCACAGCTTCGGGAGAATGTAGAAATTCATTGAGATAACTTACGGAATCGACAGATGTCTAAATCTACATCTACATTTATACACCGAAAGCCACCCAACTGTGTGTGGCGGAGGGCACTTTACGCGCCACTGTCATTACCTCCCTTTTCTGTTCCAGTCGTGTATGGTTCGCGGGAAGAACGACTGTCTGAAAGCCTCCGTGCGCGCATGAATCCCTCTAACTTTAAATTCGTGATCTCCTCTGGAAGTATAAGTAGGGGGAAGCAATATATTTGATACCTCATCCAGAAAAACACCCTCTAGAAACCTGGACAGCAAGCTACACCGCGATGCAGAGCGCCTCTCTTGCAGAGTCTGCCCCGAGTTTGCTAAACATCTCCGTAACGCTAGCACGGTTACCAAATAACCGTGTTACGAAACCCGCCGCTCTTCTTTGGATCTTCTCTATTTCCTCCGTCAGCCCGATCTGGTACGGATCCCACACTGATGAGCAATACTCAAGTATAGGTAGAACAAGTGTTTTGTAAGCCACCTTCTTTGTTGACTCTCCCAATGAATCTCAACCTGGTACCCGCCTTACCAACAATTAAAATCATTCCGCAAGCATACTCCCAGATATTTTACAGAAGTAACTGCTACCAGTGTTTGTTCCGCTATCATATAATCATACAATAAAGGATCCTTCTTTCTATGTATTCGCAATACATTACATTTGTCTATGTTAAGGGTCACTTGCCACTCCCTGCACCAAGTGCCTATCCGCTGCAGATCTTCCTGCATTTCGCTACAATTTTCTAATGCTGTAACTTCTCTGTATACTACAGCATCATCCGCGAAAAGCCGCATGGAACTTCCGACACTATCTACTAGATCATTTATATATATTATGAAAAGCAATGGTCCCGTAACACTCCCCTGTGGCACCCCAGAGGTTACTTTAACGTCTGTAGACGTCTCTCCATTGATAACTACATGCTGTGTTCTGTTTGCCAAAAACTCTTCAATCCAGCCACACAGATGGTCTGATATTCCGTAGGCCCTTACTTCGTTTTTCAGGCGACATTGAGGAACTGTATCGAACGCCTTCCGGAAGTCAAGGAAAATAGCATCTACCTGGGAGCCTCTATCTAATATTTTCTGGGTCTCATGAACAAATAAAGCGAGTTGGGTGTCACACGATAGCTGTTTCCGGAATCCATGTTGATTCCTACAGAGTAGATTCTGGGTTTCCAAAAACGACATGATACTCGAGCAAAACACATGTTCTGAAATTCTACAACAGATTGACGTCAGAGATATAGGTCTATAGTTTTGCGCATTTGCACGACGACCCTTCTTGAAGACTGGGGCTACCTGTGCTATTTTCCAATCATTTGGAACCTCCCGTTCCTCTAGAGACTTGCGGTACACGGCTGTTAGAAGGGGGGCAAGTTCTTTCGCGTACTCTGTGTAGAATCTAATTGGTATCCCGTCAGGTCCAGTGGACTTTCCTCTGTTGAGTGATTCCACTTGCTTTTCTATTCCATGGACACTTATTTCGATGTCAGCCATTTTTTCGTTTGTGCGAGGATTTAGAGAAGGAACTGCAGTGCGATCTTCCTCTGTGGAACAGCTTTAGAAAAAGGTGATTAGTATTTCAGCTTTACGCGTGTCATCCTCTGTTTCAATGCCATCATCATCCCGGAGTGTCTGGATATGCTGTTTCGAGCCACTTACTGATTTAACGTAAGCCCAGAACTTCCCAGGATTTTCTGTCAAGTCGGTACATAGAAATTTACTTTCGAATTCACTGAACGCTTCACGCATACCCTCCTTACGCTAACGTTGACATCGTTTAGCTTCTGTTTGTCTGAGAGGTTTTGGCTGCGTTTAAACTTGGAGTGAAGCTCTCTTTGCTTTCGCAGTAGTTTCCTAACTTTGTTGTTGAACCACGGTGGGTTTTTCCTGTCCCTCACAGTTTTACTCGGCACGTACCTGTCTAAAACGCATTTTACGATTGCCTTGAGCTTTTGCCATAAACACTCAACATTGTCAGTGTCGGAACAGAAATTTTCGTTTTGATCTGTTAGGCAGTCTGAAATCTGCCTTCTATTACTCTTGCTAAACAGATAAACCTTCCTCCCTTTTTTTATATTCCTATTAACTTCCATATTCTGAGATGCTGCAACGGCCTTATGACCACTGATTCCCTGTTCTGCACTTACAGAGTCGAAAAGTTCGGGTCTGTTTGGTTTCAGTAGGTCCAAGATGTTATCTCCACGAGTGGGTTCTCTGTTTAATTGCTCGAGGTAATTTTCGGAGAGTGCACTTAGTATAATGACACTCGATGCTCTGTCCCTACCACCCGTCCTAAACATCTGAGTGTCCCAGTCTATATCTGGTAAAGTGAAATCTCCACCTAAGACTATAACATGCTGAGAAAATTTATGTGAAATGTATTCCAAATTTTCTCTCAGTTGTTCTGCCACTAATGCTGCTGATCGGGAGGTCGGTAAAACAGCCAATTATTAACCTAGCTCGGTTGTTGAGTGTAACCTCCACCCATAATAATTCACAGGAACTATCCACTTCTGCTTCACTACAGGATAAACTACTACTAACAGCGACAAACACGCCACCACCGGTTGCATGCAATCTATCCTTTCTAAACACCGTCAGTGCCTTTGTAAAAATTTCAGCAGAATTTATCTCTGGCTTCAGCCAGCTTTATGTACCTATAAAGATTTCAGCTTCGGTGCTCTTGAAGTTCCGGTACTTTACCAATGCAGCTTCGACAGTGTACAATTACAATACCGATTTCTGCTTGGTCCCCTCATGTCCTGACTTTGCCCAGCACCTTTTGAGGCTGTTGCCCATTCTGTACTTGCCCGAGGCCATCTAAAACCGCCCAGTCCACGCCACACAACCCCTGCTACCCGTGTATCCGCCTGCTGCGTGTAGTGGACTCCTGACCTATCCAGCGGAACCCGAAACCCCACCACCCTATGGCGCAAGTCGAGGAATCTGCAGCCCACACGGTCGCAGAACCGTCTCAGCCTCTGATTCATACCCTCCACTCGGCTCTGTACCAAAGGTCCGCAATCAGTCCTGTCGACGATGTTGCAGATGGTGAGCTCTGCTTTCATCCCGATAGCGAGACTGGCAGTCTTCACCAAATCAGATAGCCGCCGGAAGCCAGAGAGGATTTCGTCCGATCCACAGCGACGCACATCATTGGTGCCGACAGGAGCGACCACTGGCAGATGGTTGCACCCTGTACCCTTCATGGCATCCGGAAGGACCCTTTCCACATCTGGAATGACTCCCCCCCGGTATGCACACTGAGTGCATATTGGTTTCCTTCCCCTCTCTTGCTGCCATATCCCTAAGGGCCCCATTACGCGCCTGACGTTGGAGCTCCCAATTACCAGTAAGCCCACCCTCTTCAGCCGCCCGGATCTTGCAGACTGAGGGGCAACCTCTGGAATAGGACAAGTAGCCATGTCCGGCCGAAGATCAGTATCAGCCTGAGACAGAGCCTGAAACCGGTTCGTCAGACAAACTGGAGAGGTCTTCCGTTCAGCCCTCCGGAATGTCTTTCGCCCCATGCCACACCTCGAGACGACCTCCCACTCTACCACAGGTGAGGGATCAGCCTCAATGTGGGCAGTATCCCGGGCAGCCACAGTCGTAGTCTGATCGGGGGATGCGTGGGACGAGCTGGCCATCCCCGACAAATCCCCATCCGGGCCCCCAAAGTGATGCCCATTGGCAACAGCCTCAAGCTGTGTGACCGAAGCCAACACTGCCTGAAGCTGGGAGCGAAGGGATGCCAACTCAGCCTGCATCCGAACACAGCGGTTGCAGTGTCAGTTTGTAGCAAACAATCTCAATTTTAATTCACACAGTGCGTCAGTACGCCATTCCACCAACAGGGGCGCCAGTGTAGTGCACAGCTAATATAACTACTTTCACTGATGTGGAGCGTGGTCGCTGTGTGTTTCTGTTTAGCGAAACGAACTCTACAATATCCACAACCGCAGAATGTGTTATAGCGAAAGTCCACATGCAACCCTGGAACATCTTCGTGACAGCTCCAAAATTAAAGTGTTTTGTGCCCTTTGCAAATTGAAAATGTGCGGCCATTCTCTTCATGGAGGAAGCTGTCACTGGTATCGTGTACCTGGATAGGCGTCCTTTTTAATTAGGACTAATCGAAAGAGTACCTCGCTCGCTGGGTTTAACACCAGTGGATTTTTCTTAACACCGTGTGTATGTTCCTCCGCTACCACAGAATTTAGCCGACCTGATGAATTGAACCTACAGTGCCGTTGTACGACCCATTTGCTGCAACGAATGCTGGAAGAAAGTGTCATTGCCGCATCACAAATGGTAGTCACATCGAACACAAATAACACTACCGTGAAACTTGAGGTTGTTTATTACAAAATAACACATCTACAAATTCAGTAAGTCGTCTTAATAAATTCCTAAAATAGCTCTGAGCACTATGGGACTTAACTTCTGAGGTCATTAGTCCCCTAGAACTTAGAACTAGTTAAACTTAACTAACCTGAGGACATCACAAACATCCATGCCCGAGGCAGGATTCGAACCTGCGACCGTAGCGGTCTTGCGGTTCCAGACTGCAGAGCCTTTAACCGCACGGCCACATCGGCCGACAATAAATTCCTACAATATTCCAAAAATAGTAAAGTCCTTTTTGACTCAGCCTGTATAAGCATTTATTCATTACGTTGAAACATTGTATCTAGAACATGTCAACCAATAAAACCATTTTTACAAGCGAGATACTGTTCAAAAATCAAACAGTAAGTGATTTATTCAAAAATTAAATATTTTCCCTTAATGCGTGTAATAATCTTCCAGTTGATAAATATCTAGCATTACAATTGTTCTAAAGTGGCCTATGTTCTTTCTCAGGTTTCTAACCATCTCCATACCAAATTCCACTGAAATCGGTTCAGCGGTTTGGTCGTGAAAAACGTAACAGGATGAGTCACTTTCGTGTTTGTAATATTAAGTATGGGCTATGGAAGAGATGTACATATTCATTGGTAGTGTAAGTAAAAACTCCGACTTCTACTCCCCTTGTCACAGATATTTGTTTTCCATGAATAAGTATAAATTCTAATGTGAAGTGCTTTTTGGACATGTGCATAACGAAACGAACCAAAACAACACAATTAGGCTTAACATATACGGGAAAAAAACACGCAACAAGGCAGCCATATTTTTATCACGCATCGAATACTATCCATGAGATAGGGAGGGAATTCCGAGCTACTAACAGATAGCACGACCTGGAGGAGAACTGATGTGATGCTTTCCTCGCATGTGGGAGGGAAGGGCTAGAACACAGACGGACAGAATTGCAGAGATTCTGCTGCAGGCGGCGGAGACGATATTCATCTGTCTGCACAGTGGCGGCGCGGCTGCTAGCAGGCAGCTGTGATGCTGCGGCACCGGCGGTAACAACTGTTGCACGCAGCGCGACCGCAGCGGCGGCGGTGGCAGCTGGTCGCAGCCTCCAGCCTCCGCCTCCAGGCGTGTCGCCCAAAGCTGATTACAGCCGACACGCCCGCCGGATTCTGCGCTGCGCTGAGACACGGGGCGAAGACTGCAGAGGTGGGGGTGGGGGCGGATGGGCACCGTAGCCGCCGCCGCGCCGCGCCGCGCCGCGTGGCGCCGCCAGAAACGGCGAGCGTCGCAGCGCCGGCCGCACGTGACAGGCGGAAGACGCGCCGACAGGCGAGCGCTACCCGAGCGCACCCGAGCGCCGGCGGAAACGCCCGAGGCGAACGCGCGTCGCCCGCGAGCCGCTCCGCCCAGCCAGTCTCGAACCGACCGCCGAGGCGAGAGGTCGCGCGGAAGCCGCTCCGCCTGCTGTGCGCTCACCCCGTCCTTTGAGGACAGGCCTCCGTTCCGTTGCGTAATTGGTCCTCTCTCTCTCTATCTGTCCCACCGACCGACGTATCATTACCCAGCTGCAGCTAGGTGCGTTCCACCTGCACCCGTCGGCGCCTGCGGTAGTCGACCATCGCCTTGCTGATTGGTGAGTTGCCCTCTATGGCCAACGGTAAACATACCGACAGTGAAGTGGATACACACCGACCAAGAAGAAAATGTAGCAAATCGGAATTAAATTGACCCATCATTTCAGAATTTGAGACATTAACTTATTGTTAATATCCACGTCACGAAACAAACGTTTAATGAGCCTAATGCTCAGCAGTGACTTAAAAAGAAGCAGAAATACATGAAATGGTATTCTGCCACAATGTCAACGAGTTTTTACAGCGTATCTGCTTCGTTATAGTGTAAAATCGTTCATGAACCCACTGTAATCTTATGCTGTTGCTAATACAACGTGGTCAAAATAAAACAGGCTGGGAAAATATGTGATGCACCGTAAGATAGGCAGTCCAACTTACATTGCCTGCACCTGGAGCGCATGATGTAATTTGGGTTGCCTATTTTCAGGTGTTTGTAGTCTTCTCCAGGGCAGCTCTGTTTTGCCACCCTCTTAAGAGTTTCATGTCACAATGTAATGAAATTAAAGGAACTTTACTATTTTAAGAATTGCAGAGATAGTAGTAACCTAAGCTACCCAGAAATGTGCTTTGTTCTAGTGTTGCAATCATCAGCTGAAGGGCACTGTGCTGCATTTTATGACGTGTTGTTCGACCTCCACCTTCTTATTCACCACATCGTTTTCTAATCTATGACCCCTATCTTTTAAAGTATATATCATCATTTCTTTTAGGATTGCATTTTTTATGGATCTAATGCAACCTTTGTAATTTTAATACAGTGTTGATTTTTTTTCAGCCATAAACCATTTTATCCAAGTTAACACTTTTAAGTAGAAGTATTATACTTAAAATGCATTTCTGATAGTTTACAAATACTGAGATAAACTTTATCAAAACTCGTCATGTAGAAGAGCTGTAAGTCACTTCCTTGTTGAAATGCTAGAAGTTTCGGTCAAACAAGAGACCACTCCCAACCATGAAGAACCACATGAGGAATGATCTGTCGTTTGGCCGATACTCCAAGTGTTTCAATAAAGAGCTGACATAAAGCTAGTATACCAAATCATAATTTCTTTTATTTAAAAGCTGTCCACCAGCACCTTCTCAAAATATTACCCAATAAAAACTGTTCATACTTGCTACCATTTATTATCCAGCATACCCTCACACCCCAATCCCTCGACCCGTATTTCCACATACCCGCAATATCGGCTTAATTAACATCAGCCATTGCGGCTAAATAATAATTTTTCGTAGCAGATGCTAGTAGCCTGCAACTTTCGTAAGGCATAATAAATCTGTCACACGTCTTCCGGCTGCATGTCAAAATATCCAGGAACTTCCACTGTTACATCAACATGCGCTAGTGTACAGCCCACATGATCGTGATCAAAAGAGCTCTCCACGGTAAATGTTGAGCACACTGAGCTCTTCTCGACGAAAGTTTTGTATTATTATTTAATACAGATGTTAAGAACTTTTTTCTGCATAATTTAAGATGATCAATTTGTGGAATGCATTTTATTCCGTACTGTTTCGTAATCCAGTATGCCATAAAATATTTTTTTGCGGATTGATGATGTCAATGAGGTTAATCAGTCCCTAAACTGTTTTACATTGCACTGTAAATATACGATGACATGTGATAACCACGCCATTACCAGTCTGTATCTAAAGTATTCCTTTGGTATAAGTTGTTGGAAAGATTACGTTAAAAACATTATTTACATGAAATTAAAAAGAAAATCGTTTATTTGCAGTGACTAGTTACGGATTTTTCACCACCACTTCGACAGAATTACAAATAAATTTTAATAAAATATTTCTCTTTCATACTGGAGGTTCATAAATTATTTCGGTTAATAGGTCTGAGTAGAAAACAGAGATAGAAATACATAAAAGTAGACCAAATTTCACAAGGGGTCCCACAAAGACCGTCCAAGCATAATAGAGTGGCCAGTTATCCAATGCTTTCTATGATTTACGTCACGATTTTGAATGCTTTGGCTTCTCTCCACTTTATAAAATCGAAATTTCCATCGAGTGCCGGAGGTTTATTGTATCGCCTTCTAAGATATTTGTTATCCGGAACTGCCTCGCTCTGACAGTACCGTTATGCACATTATATACGCAACTTTCTATACGAGAATATTGCTTTATGGAAGCTTGCTTATCGAATTTATGCTCCATTTCTTTGAATATATGCATTCATAACTAAATCCTGACGTTTCTTAATTACAAGGGAATTAGAATTACATTATTAATATAATAAATGTTGATTAAAGCAGCCATGACGTAATGAGAGTACGACACATTTACTGAAGGGAGTAAATACAGAATTAGAATCATATTGTATGTTATCAGATAAAGTCATCGATTCATCATTCACATTTACATAAAACAACGTACGTAACTATTGATTATAGCTAAGAATTCAGTACCTGGATAGCTTTTCTTGTACCTAACTTAGTATCGTCAAATATATTCCATAAAATTTTTAAAAAATTCTGCTGTGTTGCGTTACATTTCACAGACGCATAGTTTTTCGCTTTGATCTTTTGTTATTTTATGACGTCACGCACCGACAGGAATTGAAATACACTCGAATACATACTTGTAATCTAGTACAATGTTATAAGTTTGTTTTATAGCTCTTGATGGCACATTTCAGTTCAAAAACGGAGTTATCAACTGTATCCTCTTGTTTTTATTTCACTTTTATGTTTAAAACAGCATTGCCAGTTGCATTTTGAAGTGAATATAAACACTATGCCAAAAACAAACATTTGAAGGTAATGATATTTTTGTCAACTTTATACAACAGAGTATTAATTATAAACCACCTGATTTTATCAAACTAAACAAATGAGTACAAAGGACGTTCAAAAAGATACAATTGTAAGTTAATCTAACAACAATTTTGTCAACGTGAAGGTTAGTGCAACCACAGGCAGAAATTTTTCTGAAGCAAAGTGACTAGTGAAACTGCTTTTTATGCTGATACATAGACGAAGCTATGAAGCGACAGACTGCTGAAATAAGTGGTCGTATGTTTTCAGAGTAGCCATTAGTCTGCTGAAAAATTGTTCGGCTTAAATTCTATTTGACGAAGACTAAGTGCATTCCTCGTAATATGGACGTATTCCAAATCCACAGCGAACGCTGTAAACTTAAATTACTGGAGTTGTCTGAAAGAACCACAGTCCCTTCACGACAAATAGGAGATTTATATTGTGGAAATAAAAATGAATTTAGTGCTGCAGTAGATGCGAATGGGCAGTTAAAGCAAATACGAGAAGCAGAAAATGTATATCTGTAAAAACGTACGATTGTATTCCTTTTTAGAGAGAGAAGCATACGTAGAATATTCTTGCAGATGTGCTGCACTTTTGTTATCTGTGACATTTACATTATTATGATGTACGGTATAACATTATCTGCTTTCAGTGCGTGTGGAAGTGTGCGTCAAAACAACAGCAGATATAAACATAATAAAACTTTAATTTCTGGTACTTTTGTGTGGAGTCAGCTTGCTTATAAGTGAAAATGGCTGAGGTCCATTATTTATACCGTTTTATCATTGTATTTGTTTGTGAACAGGATTCCTGAGTTTTATTTAACAAATATAAATTTTTGTATATTTAAAATTACATTCGTAAAAGAGTTGCTCTCAGCTTTATTCGATTCTTGAATATTATTTTTCCCTTTACGAAAGTGTTTCTCGCTGAGACCTGACAGAGAATAATTAAAGGACAAATGTTTATCGCTTACTACATTCTCGCTCTCCGTTCATTAAAACTTCAGCATGGAGCCTGATGTTTTACTTTACTTTTGGATTACCCTCTCTATATGCAATACGTGTTGCAGTATCCACATATACCACTGAATGTTCTTGCAAAATTGTATTATTTTCCGAGCCGAAACCCCATTGATATGGCGCTATAAACATTGAGATGTGTGGAAAGCTAGTATTTGTTAAAGGAGAGCGCAAATTAAACGGAATACACACACCCAGTGTTGAATAATCAGGGCACTTGGTGGTTTCCAAAAAAATTTTAAGAATCTAAAGCGGTTTTATAGGTGATAATTCGATTTTTTAAAGAATCTTTTGTGTGAGGGAAGGGGGAAGGGAAGGCGTGAAAGGGAGAGGGAGGGGCTACTACTAATTATTAAGTTGTTCCAAGCGAACGAATACTCAGTAATAATAATCGTTAGTCCATGTCCGTATACGAATGTAGGCTTTCCCGGTGTATACAGCTGATGAAATCGTCTCGGGCTTCCATACGGGTAGCTGTGCCGAAAATCCACGACGTTTCGATGAGTGTCATTCTCATCTTCTGGCGAAGTGATCATCAACTTCGCCAGAAAATGATGAGAATGACATTCATCGAAACGTCGTGGATTTTCGACGCAGCTACCCGGATGGAAGCCCAAGAGGATTTCATCAATCCATGTCGTGTTACGCTGCTGCTCCCAGACGCGTTTGGGTTTTGTACCATTATCGCAAAACGTAACAGCACAGAAAGATCAGCGTAACTTCAGTAAGTACCAGAGGTGCCTAACAACGTAACACGGTCTACATAAAACTTCTTCAGTAAAGGTCTTGCGATCTAGTACAACCGAAACACGACACGGCACAGTAATTGTGTCGATTGCTATATCTTATCCAGTCCACTATAGTTGGGTTTGTTTTTCGTCACGCTTGTGGTGGTATTAAGATATAGAAAAATAGCAGCTCCACGAAACAGGAAGAATCAATATCAGACCAAGTGATAAAGAGAATAATAGTTCATAATTCATAAGAATGAGGTACTTCTTTATATTCTATCCGGTGACCTCGTTTTACTAATTAATTAAACATGAATCCAGAGCGTAAATTTGCAATTTTTCACTTATGCTGACCACCTCCACATTTGGAAGGAACTTTAACAGCCACATTCCGATAGCCCGGGTACTGAACGCTGATCGTCACCATTAATATTGTAACATTTACCCGGTAAGCTTACATATTGCACCTGTAGTGAAATGGAAGTTCCGGCTATTGCAGTGGCGTAATTAGAGCTATCAGCCTAAGACCAGATGCTCAAAGTTGTACACAGATGCAGGTCAGTTTCCCTGTTCCCTTCCGTCGACTTCGGTGGCCGAAATTCTCAAAAGATAGCGATTTTCGATCACCACCAGGAAATTACCGTGCCATACGTATGCGGCCGTTCACAACACAAACGGTTACACTTGTAATGGTGCTGCGGCTGCGAGGCATGGACTGTTGACGGGAAGCATCGACTGTTGACGAATGTTGTCGCATTGTGTTCAGCAGTGAATTGTGTTTCTGCATTGTCCCGGACGACCATCGTCGGCGAATATGACACTGACCTGGGGAGACGCCCCACTCTTTCAATGCTTTGGATTGGCGGTGGCTAATCCTTGAATCATGATGTGGAAAGTCATGGTGCGGAGACCCATTCGGTATGACTTTAAATGGTAGTGATTTTGGGAACTCGGAAGGCACAAAGATACTGCAAGGATGTCCTGCGTCCGCACGTGTTATCTATCATTTGACAGTATTGTGGTGCCATTTTTCAACAGGAAAATGCTCGTCCACGTATCTCTTGTGTCTTTAAGAAATGTCTGCGTAATGTTGAGGTATTCCCGTTGCAGAAGGATCCCGAGATCTGTAGTGACAAATCGAACGTAGGACCAGCTGGGTCGTTTACTTCGTCCCGGATGTAATATTAATTTTGCTGATTGTGCTATTTTTATAACATCTTTTGCTTTGCGCTGTAGAATGAAATCACTGCTCTAATGTGGCCAGTGGTTTCTAATTTTTAAAATGAACCTTTTGTTGTTCGATGTAGCTGGTGTGCTCCATATAGCTTTTCCCAAGTTTCCGAAAACAGTTGTAGTGTTCATGTGTCAACCGTTCCCTTGTGCTAGGGGATGTTCAGAAGATATACAGCTAACGGCAGTAGACTAAAGCCGATGGCCTAAACTTACCGCTTCAGGTGACGTGCAGAATATCGCCTAAAAGCTAAGCGTAGTGGTTTACATGGTCAGTCACAAGGAGCTTATGTTGAGTTCACATAACATTCGTCATAATTGCTATGAAGTTTTTCTTTTATTAATGTCTTCACTCATAAATTTTTGTAACGGTATGAAAATACTGCACTACTTAAGTCTGGTCAAGGTTTACCAAATGTAATCTCTTCTGTAAATGGTGAAGATGAGATAATTATTATTGTGGGAATAACAGTATCATCACTAACGTGTAGTTTATCAATGCACTGTTTACATTATTTGGATCCTACATGAGAAACATAATTTTACGTAGTGTTCGGTGGTATATTTCGTGAAATCAACACAAAAAACTCGTTCGGTAACTGCATGACAACGTAGTTTCTGTAATTCGCTGATTTAAATGGGTCCCTTCCTATATTTGCACCTTCAATGATGTTTGATTAAATTTATGGCATAACGTGTCCTATTGAACAGATATAAGTCGAGTAACTCATTGGGTCATTAAGGTGACACTGAGTTAACGAATATGTTTCGATGATAGCACTTCGCATGCCAATAAATTGCTTCATTTTTGTGCTTTATACAGTTGTATATGTTTAACTAGATTCTTATTTATTCTGAAATTGTGTAAGTCGTGTTTCCTTTTCTGCTGAACGATTCAGAATATATTGCTTTTGGTGAATAACACTTTCACTGTTTTATTGTCGGTCGATACGCATTGATGGAAGCCAAAGTGTATCCCTATGACATAGTTTATCGTCAATAAAGAACTCAGTTGCTTTCGTAATTTTGTTAGCTGTTGCTATTATATGGCGTAACTCGTAGGGAATTTACCTAAAACGAACTTCAGTGTTTCATGAATTACAAAGACAGTAACCCAAGACACTATGCAGTGTGTTCTGTTCCAGTGCCGCTTTTTGAACTGCTGATCACTGTATTCTCCTTTACAATGTACTGCCAGCCCTTCATCTTTTAATTTAGCATAGATTTTCGTTTATCTTTCGGTTAGACATAATGAACATACCTACATATTTATTTTCTTCAGAGACTTAACTTCCATTATATGTTCCTTCGTTAAGATCTGCGGCTCTCTAGAGTCCTGTACGGTTTTAGTTTGATATTTTTTCAATGATGGTACGCTAAACAATTCAGAGCATTTTGTAAGCTGTAATACATACTGAAAAGGAAATGAAATATGTAAGCGGGACAAAGACTACAAATTGAATCGTGGTCCGATAGTTTACAAGTACATTTATGTTTGACTAAAATAGACGATAAAATATGTGCAAGTGAGTAGTGTTCAAAAATTATGCTTGATCTGCAAATGAAAGGGCTCAATTCGTAAACTGGTGTCAGAAGAATGACAGAACAAGTAAAGTTTTTTTTTATGAAAAGATGCCCAATACACAATGTTGTCGAAAAGATGTTACTAAGAAAGCTCGTAAACGAAAGATAATCTTTTAATTAACAAAATTATAAGAAAACTTATATTTTAACTGTGGACTCGGTTACTCTTAAGTGCCACACAAACTTGGAGATCTGCAGGCTAATTTTCGACACGGTGGCTGAAGAGATCTGCTAAACCCAGAAGCTAGAGAGACGTAGGTTGCAGCTGACAGATTTCACTTTGCATCACTAATGCGTCTCAGGCAGCTTCGTAAGTGGTGGATGTCTATATCAGTAACAATTATTTGCATTGAGCCACTTGAATAGTATCTGATAAAATTCAACTATTTGCTTCTAGTGATAATGCTGTCATTGTCAGGGGCAACACAAGCGTAGCTTGGGCTTAGGGATTGTACGTGATTTATTTTTTCAAAATCGGATCACGAAAAATATATTTATAAATGTCATAAGGCTGTATGTATGTATGTTTCACATGTCCTCAGAAACTACTGGACTGATATCACCTACTGTCCGGAAAGAGTCACTTAGGCGGTAAAAACCACCTACACTATGTGATCAAAAGTATCCGGACACCTGGCTGAGAATGACTTACAAGTTCGTGGCGCCCTCCATCGGTAATGGAATTTAACATGGAGTTGGCCCACCCTTAGCCTTGATGACAGCTTCCACTCTCGCAGGCGTACATTCAATCATGTGCACGAAGGTTTCTTGGGGTATGGCAGCACATTCTTCACGGAGTGCTGCACTGAGGAGAGGTATCGATGTCAGTCGGTCAGGCCTGGCACGAAGTCGACGTTCCAAAATATCCCAAAGGTGTTCTGTAGGACTCAGATCAGGACTCTGTGCAGGCCAGTCAATTACAGGGACGTTATTGTCGTGTAACCACTCCGCCACAGCCCGTGCATTATGAACAGGTTCTCTTTCGTGTTGAATGATGCAATCGCCATCCCCAAATTGCCCTTCAACAGTGGGAAGCATGAAGGTGCTTAAAACATCATTGTAGGCCTGTGCTGTGAGAGTGCCACGCAAAACAACAAGGTTTGCAAACCTCTTCCATGAAAAACACGACCACACCATAAGACCACCGCCTCCAAATCTTACTGTTGGCACTACACACGCTGGCAGATGACGTTCACCGGGCATCCACCATACCCACACCCTGCCATCGAATCGCCACATTGTGTACCGTGATTATCACTCCACACAATGTTTTTCCACTGTTCAATCGTCCAATGTTTACTCTCCTTTCACCAAGCGAGGCGTCGTTTGGCATTTACCGGTGTGATGCGTGGCTTATGAGTAGTTACTCGACCATGGAATCCCAGTTTTCTCACCTCCTGCCTAACTGCCATAATACTTGCGGTGGATGCTGATGCACTTTGGAATTCCTGTGTGTCCATCAGGACTAGGAAACGCAGAGAGTGTATGTTTCACGCAATATCAGTACAGCCTCTGGCAAACAAAGGAGTGTCAAAGGTTGAGGTCGGCGTTGGGAATGGGACTCAAACACGAAGAACGGCGAGAGAACAACAATAGTTGTTATTGTCAAGTGCCAGCGGGTACATACACTGAAGACCAAAGGAAACTGGTACACCTGCCGAATACTCGTATCTTATAGGGTCTACTCTAGAGTGCAGAAGTGCCGCAACACGACGTAGCATGGACTCGCTAATGTCTGAACAAGTGCTGGAGGGAATTGACACCATCAGTTCTGCAGGGCTGTCCATTAATTTGTAAGAGTACAAGGGGAAGGAGATCTCTTCTGAACAGCACGTTGCAACGCATCCCATATAGCTCAATAATGTTCAAATCTGGAGTGTTGGGCGGCCAGTACAAGTTTATAAGCTCAGAAGAGTGTTCCTGGAGCCATTCTCTAGTAATTCTGGAATTGTGGGATGTCGCATTGTGCTGCTAGAATAGCCCAAGTCTGTCGAAATTCACAAGGGACAATAATGGATTAAGGTGCTCAGACAGGATGCTTACATACATGTAACCTGTCAAAGTCGTATCTAGACGTATCAAGGGTCCTATATCACTTCAACTGCACACG
This sequence comes from Schistocerca serialis cubense, assembly GCF_023864345.2. Lineage (NCBI taxonomy): Eukaryota > Metazoa > Arthropoda > Insecta > Orthoptera > Acrididae > Schistocerca > Schistocerca serialis. The sequence continues at coordinate 736,615,245 of NC_064642.1, forward strand.
TCCCACATAATTACAGAGCCTCCACCAGCTTGAACAGTCCCCTGCTGACATGCAGGGCCCAGGGCTCTGAGCACTATGGGAGGTCATCAGACCCCTAGAACGTAGAACTACTTAAAGCTAACTAAGTACATCACACACATCCATGCCAGAGGCAGGATTCGAACCTGCAACCGTAGCGGTCACGCGGCTCCAGACTGAAGCGCCTAGAACCGCTCCGCCATCCCGGCCGGCGCCCATGGAATCATGAGGTTGTCTCCATACCCATGCATCAGATCGATACAATTTGAAACGAGACTCGTCTGACCAGATAACATGTTTCCAGTCATCAAAAGTCCAGTGTCGATACTTATGGGCCCAGGCGAGGCGTAAAGCTCTGTGTCGTGCAGCTATCAAGAGTACACGAGTGGTCCTTCGGCTCCAAAGGCACATATCGATGATGTTTTGTTGAATGGCTCGCACGCTGAAACTTGTTGACGGCCCAGCATTAAAAACGGCAGCAATTTGCGGAAGGATTGCACTTCTGTCACGTTGACCGATTCTCTACAACCGTCGTTTGTCCCCTTCCTGCAGGATATTTTTCCGGCCGCAGCGTTGTCGGAGATTTGATGTTTTACCGGATTCAGGATAATTAGGGTACGCTCGTGAAATGGTCGTGCGGGAAATTCCCCACATCATCGTTGTCTCGGAAATGCTGTGTCCCATCGCTCGTTCGTTGACTATAACACCACGTTCATATCTTGATAACCAGCCATTGTAGCAGCAGTAACCAATTAAGAACTGCAACAGGCGCAAGTCTGATATAGGCGTTGCCGACCGAAAGTCATATTCTACCTGTTTACATACCCCCGTATTTGAATGCGTATGAATATACCAGCTTCTTTGGCGCTTCAGTGTACAACAGCCGAAGTTACAGCACCCGAAGAAGGCGTCTGGTTCGGTCGTCAAAATATTGCGCATCAGGCGGAAACAACTACTCGGCAGGACACACTCAGTATCACTATTGACATTGATGATGGCTTGAAGAGAGGTTGTTAGGTGAACGCCAACGAAAGTAATACAAGGATAGACGGCCGGAGTGGCCGTGCGGTTCTAGGCACTACAGTCTGGAACCGAGCGACCGCTGCGGTCGCAGGTTCGAATCCTGCCTCCGGCATAGACGTGTGTGATGTCCTTAGGTTAGTTAGGTTTAATTAGTTCTAAGTTATAGGCGACTGATGAACTCAGAAGTTAAGTCGCATAGTGCTCAGAGCCATTTGAATCAATACAAGGACAATGGATTTTAGTCGAAAGAAATCAGCAATAACCTGTATGAATGCACTGTCTGGATTCGAAAATGGGTCAGAACGTTGTTGATTCGACTCCTGAGCCACGTTGGCCCACAGCTGTGGTAGCTGGTCCTTCATCTTCTGAACACTGGCACTGGGACGCTGGTGACGTCCGAGCTTGTCCTGCATACGTTATTTCGGGAACAGATGTGGGTATTTTTCTCGCCCAGGGAGTTCCTCAACGTCACACAGTGGTAGAGACACTCGCTATGTGCACGCGAGGACTGCACTGTTCAAAAACTAGCACGAACACGTGAGGACACAGAATTTCCGTGACATCCCGTTGTGCTGTCAGAATTCACTCAGTCGCTGCCAGCCGTGACGTGCATCCATTACCGTTGGCTCCCTAAACCATGTCCCCAGAAGCGCCTGTCCAAGACAACGGAAGAATACGACCCCTCCCCAGGTCACCGCCACACTGGCCGACAATGGTCATCTGGGACAATGGAGAACCGCGATTCACTTCTCACCATCAGCCATAAGCCATTCATCCGCAGTCCATGCTTCCCGACATGGCACCGCTAATGTCGTTTGTGTTGTGGTGTTAACGGCGTCCTACGTCTGTGACAGTAATTCCAGTCCAGCTGCTTTTGGTCCCAGACCAGTAGTGGGGGAGGACACAGAATGTTGAAAGGAGTCCTTTTCTTGCTACTGTGGTGGCCACACGTGGTCCACCGAAACCTTGACGACTAGTTTTCCTGCCATCACCTTCCCATGCTGCCACCATCGGGCCACTGTCTTATTTAAATGCCCCACAGGTCTGGATTATGCACGATTCGACCAGCTAGCGAAATGGAGACCCACAGTGAGACACCTACCAAATTCGAGTTCTAATAACGACTGTCTGTCACGAGTAGGTCCCGTTTGACACAGTCGTTTATATAACTGGACGTAACGTTGCAGAGCGATGTCAGACGGAACTAGCATGTTGGAAATATGGTAGGAAACAATGGTCGACGTCGTTTACGGAGAGAATTGTAGGAAATAGTGTTCACTTGTAAAGGAGAGCGCATATAAAACGCTGGTGCGACCTACTCTTGAGTACTGCTCGAGTGTTTGGGTTCCGCACCAGATCGGAGTAAACGGAGACATCAAAGCAGTTCAGACGTGCGATGTTACATTTGTTACCAGTTGGTGTGAACAACGCGTAAGCATTATGGAGATGCTTCGGGAAATCAGAGGGCAATCCCTGGAGGGAAGGCGACATTCTTTTCGAGAAACTCTGTTGAGAAAATTTAGAGAACCAGTATTTGAAGCTGTCTGCCGAACAATTCTGCTGCCGCAACCACACATTGCGGGTAAGGGCCACGAGGATAAGATACGAGAAATTAGGGCTCATACTTAGGTATATAGACAGTCGTTTTCCCCTCGCTGTATTTGCGAGTGGGACAGGATAGGAAACGACTAATAGTCGTACAGGGTACGCATTCTACGGTGGCTTGCTGAATTTCTAGGTAGATGTATATGTACGTGGCATTTCCGTGTCGGTCACAGTGTTCACTTAATATCTGACGGTTTTCACGATTCTTGTGTACCCCATCAGGCGTGGTAACGAAGTTAAACGCGAACAACACTGCTGTCACAGAGAACTGGAAGCCCAGTAATACATAGGCACCGATAGTGTGTTCGCGTGCCAACCTGCACTGGCGTTCGACCATGTCTTCTGGGTGCTACACTTAATTTTGTCTGACATTGTAACTGATAAAGTCGAACTATGCACGATTGAAATGTAGATTGCAACTTCAAGAAAAACATTTCTAAAAACAAATGGAATTTCTCGACATCCAATACAAATTCAAGTTGGAATGTCTTATCTGTAGGTATTTATTTGGAATGTAGCCTCGTGCGGAAGTAAAACGCGGATAATTATCAGTTCAGACAAGAAGAGAACAGAAGCTTTTAAAATGCGGTGCTGCAGATTAGACGAGTATGTCGAATAACTAAAGGGGGTGTACGGAATCTGCTTAGGGAGAAAGAAATTTGTGATAAAATTTGGCCAGAAGAAGGTATCACGTATCATGAGATCTTTTCATGGAGATAATTGTGCAGGATAGGAAATATTAGATTGAGACGAAGGGATGGGACGCTTTGACAAGACAGAGTAGCGTGGATAGTTGCATCAGACTATCCTTCGAATTGAAGATCACAACAAGAACAACAACAACAACAAAAACAACAACAACAAAAACAACAACAACAACAACATTGAAGTCACACTTTCAGCTCAGTAATTCGATCATTGCTAATGACGTTTGTATGATTGGCATTTGTTTCTGGAGTCGGCTGAAGACGAAAATACTTAGGCGGCAGAGTCTTGACGAGCGGCGTCGCAAAAAGTCGTAAAAGATTTGAGTACATGTTGATATCTAGAGAATAGATGGAGACATGTTCTCCTGAGATAGGAGCTGATGGGTCATACACCCAGATAAGGACTACATGGCCCCAGAATGGATTTCACAAGTCGCGGCACGAGTAATGATGGGGTTACAACGCGACGGTGCGGCCAATGAGCTATTCACGCGGCGAAAGTATCACTGACAAGGGAACAAGATTCTTGGAGTGTACCGTTGTCATTCGCTCAGCATGCAGCACTGACACGTTATCGGATACTGTAAAGGACCTAAGAGGTAGTTTTTTATTGGTGCGTTAGTCGTTGTGCTTCTGTGCTGGGCTCACGTGCAAGAGAGGTACGTGTGCAGGTGTGTGCCCGTTTTAGAACACGGGCGCATGGACCCAGCCTAAATGATCTCGCCCAAAATTGTCCTGGTGTCGTACTTGGATTGAAGAATAGCTTCCGTAACAATTCCTTAAGTCTGAACATCAGAAAAAAGTCTAATGGTCTTTTAAATACACCCCCATCCGGATGAAGCGCAGTACAGTGCTGTATCAATGATAAAACGGCTTTCCTTGGTGTAATGTTAGGTCGACATCTTTCTTCAAAAATGGTTCAAATGGCTCTGAGCACTATGGTACTCAACATCGGAGGTCATCAGTCCCCTAGAGCTTAGAACTACTTAAACCTAGCTAACCTAAGGACATCACACACATCCATGCCCGAGGCAGGATTCGAACCTGCGACCGTAGCGGTCGCATGGTTCCAGACTGAAGCGCCTAGAACCACTCGCCCACATCGGCCGGTGACGCTCTTTCTTGGCTGCATCATATTTATTTCATATGCCAAAAATTAACAAAATAAATTAGTTAAATGAGCAAATAACTATTATCTACTATAGTGTATCCATATGCTACCAACTCAGCTGAAATATAGGGGTGTGGTGGAGGCGGTTATGTAAATATGATATTCATTTGTCATAGAAAGGCAATAATGATTATTTGTAGGCTTAGTTATAATGAGCCTTACGAGCGAATTTTCAAAAGCAGGATCTGATAAAACTGCCATCAGTACATAATCAGCGACTGAAACGTTTCCGACGAAGGCCGTACAGTCCAGAATCGGTTTGCCAATCGGGCAAAATTTTCTTGAGTACTCAGAAAATCATCCCACCAGCACACCAGGCTGCAGATATCCTGATATAACACCGTGTCCTGTTGCTTGAAGAAGTCAGAAACTTCCGCTACTCATCCTCGGCGAACAGGAACTTTTTTTAAGGGACGGAAGACGTGATAATGGCATGAAGGGCAATCTGGACTATAGGGCGTGTGCTCGAGTGTCTCCCATTCAAGTTGGCGTAACTTCTGCGCTGCGACATGTGTGATGCGGGGACGTGCGTCATAGTGAAGTAGCAGCACCCCTTGGTGCACCATTCCGAAACTGTAGTTATCGACAGACATGCTGCGATATTCATATTTTTCATTCTCTGATGGATGTCTACCAGTGTTTTTCTTTTCGCAGCCAAGAAAATAATAACAGCACGTTCGTCCTGTTCGAATGTTACTGGTAATCAAGTGACCATACTTCACGTTTCCGCCTTTACCGTACGCATTTTGGAAAGACACGAATGCCACACGAGAGGGGGGGGGGGAGATGGAAGATAGACAATGAGAGCGGGGAGGGGAAGATAGATAGAAGGAGAGGGGGAACGAGGAGGAGATGCACATAGGATGGGACAGGGGGAGATAGACAGAGATAAGGGAGAGAAGGAGATTAGGACGTATATCCAGTTCCCATAAGTATTGGGAATGTGTGCTTTCTCTTTTCTTTCTTTTGAATATAACGAGACTAGGCCAAAGAAAAGCGTCTCCGAATGTAGTTAGTGAAGCTATGTAATATTTCTATCTCTATTCAAAAATGGTGGCTCTGAGCACTATGCGACTTAATTTCTGAGGTCATCAGCTGCCTAGAACTTAGAACTAATTAAACCTAACTAACCTAAGGACATCACACACATCCATTCCCGAGGCAGGATTCGAACCTGCGAACGTAGCGGTCGCTCGGTTCCAGACTGTAGCGCCTAGAACCGCAAGGCCACTCCGGCCGGCTCTATCTCTATTGTTTGTATCAGTTCGCACAAAGTAACGATGGAAAGTGTAAAATATGTGCGCAGTCGAAAACAAATCCTCGTATTTGTCTATGGAGAATAAATGAATAAACGATGCCAGTCACAACGATGTAGAAGAATGTACAAATTCCCTGTTTCCATGAAGTCCAATTCGATGCAATTATATGCCGCCGTAGCCTGTGTCATTTCCAGAGGAAGGCTAAACTGCAGAAACGAGCACACGTTCTGGAATGATGAACAAATTACATTTCTTTTTGTCGTATTTCATATGTGAGTGTGGTGGAAGAGATTATAATGGTAATATTTTGTTGCTGTTATTGTGGTAGTCTTCTGTTGGCAGTCTCTCGAATGCCATACTGCTACAGCAACGTACCTCCGTTTGAACCTGCTTAATGACTTCAGCTGTTATCGCCCTCTACAGTTCTCGCTCCTGCCACCCCTCCCCCCTCCCCCCAAAACCCACACACACTTCCTATTATTACCAAACTGGCAATATCTTAATGTCTCTAGTCTCATCTACAGGTCCCTCCTTTTAATCAAGTTCCGCCATATATTTCTTTTTTCCTCACTTGGGCCAGTACATTGTCAACAGTTATTCGATGTGCCAATCCAGTCTTCAGCAACTCGTCTACTGCATCACATTTCAAATGCTTGTATTTTCTTCTTGCACGAATAGCCACTCTTCCGTACAAGGCTATATCCCGCCGTCACGAAAAACTTTCTAAATCTAAAATTGATACTCGACGTTAACAAATTTATCTTCTTCAGAAATTGGATTCTCGCTATTGCCGCTCTACGTTTTATATCTTCTCTGCTTTAGCCATTATCAGTTATACTGCAGCCGAATTAGCATAATCCATCTACTGCTTATAATGCTTAATTTTCTGATATTTAAAACTACTCGAATGGTTTTGAAGGAATATTTCATCTTGTTGGGCCACTGATTGCGAAGAAAAGCACGAAAGCCAGACACGCTATATCAGTGACAACAATGTTAGAACTTTAGCGTGATTCCGAAGTTACATATGACTTGCCACACTGCCTGGTGGGTTTGGACGGCCAACACGTTGTTCTGCAGTTGCTGAAAACTTACACCTTGTTCGATATTATTGTGAAAGTTTCTCTTCTTTGTCCCATCTCTTGCCCAGCTAGAATGGTCGAGAGTGGCTCACAGAGGATCCAGGACCTTACCTCGCCTTAGACATTTTCTTCGTTTTGTATGTGTGAACGGAAGCGTTAAACGGTCTAGAAAATAAGGCAGGATACACTGCAATTGCAACTTTATGTCGCACATGACGCATGCGACCATTATTATCAACCCAGTAAACTTATACAGAGCTGATTGATCACTAATAAAAAATATTTTGTGTTCCATAGAAATATTGTAGTGAACTCACAGCGTTTATTACGCTTTTCGAGGGTGACCCATCATCAGAGAATCTGTTACAAAATATATACATCAAGAGCACAACAGTACTTCACAACCTACACAATAAGGCAAAATACATGACAGAAAAATTTACAGGATACGTACCAGTGTACATAATAAAGAAAGTTGCATAAGCACTGACCTATAGCGTACGAGATTTCACTGAGGAAAATAGTCAAGTGCAACGGTTAAACCTGGAAACTAAAGTGAACAAATCGTGCTAATCAAAGTGAAGTAAACTAATATCCCGCCAGATGGCGTGCCGGAACTTAGCGCTCCAAAAGGTGTAAAATACAAGAAAAATTACAGAAAGTAAAAAAAGGCTACAGTTAGCCTTGTATGACAATGAATATCACCAAAACTCACAACATTAATGGGAACAAACCATTTAGTACACCAAAATACATTAAAATAAAAGTGTATTAACTGGCAATGGCAAATCAAAATAGTAGTTCATACAGACTAAGTGATTCAAACTTGTCCCGGATACAAGATACGGAGGAAAGAGAATATTTTACAAAAAAATTTATTTTTACACAAGTAGAGGAATTCAGATTTGAAGTCATGCAATAAAACGATAGGAATAAATCATAACACCATCAGTAAAAAAGCTGCCGAAAGCTGCTACACAATACCACACAATAATCGAAACTGATGAAAGTACAGAGGCAAATAGTAATCCCAGTATGACAACCATGCATATAAGATCCGTTTGAACAAAAATAACGGGGCAGTTGAAATTTACGAGAAAACTACCAAATCTTTGTTAAAAGTCACCGAGAAACTGTCGCAGGGGTAGCATGCAGAGATACCCAGTCATCAGTTATATCTGTACATAATAATACGAAACAAACTTCAGCCAATACAATGCCAGCGCTAGGCAAACTAGGAAAGCCAGACACACATTTCTATAAAGAGTCACATGGGCAGCCCAAAAATCAGTATCCACTAATATAGAAATTAATCCATGAAACAAACAGAAGCATGATAAACGAGAGTACTGAAGGCACCAGTCCTAAACGAGATCACTAAAGTAACACATCATAAAAGACAGTAGAAAACAAAAATTCCAGTTGCCTGCAATCCGCTCGTTAACTACAGTTACAGGATTGATTGTGTGAACTTACATTTCGTGTTCCTCCGGGATATTAAGGTCCCTATCCTTAGGCTCGATGTGAATAATTCAACACAGCGCCTCTATGGGTCACCCAAGGTCGGTTATTAGCAACAAGTGAGCATTGTTTTTGAATGAGGATATTCGTCAGTAACGTTATTCTGCGGGAACCATCGATTGGAAGAGTGGGGATTGTACAATACAAGGACCAGAGAAAACAAAACAGACGCTACATGTACGTGCTGTGGAGCCGTGTGTATACCATGATGCCGTGGCTACTCTTCTACGAGATAACCTCCGGAAGTGTTGACTCTGTCATCCATCTACCAAACATGTGGCTTAGAAACCTTTACGGAAAAAATTACGAGGACTACTTCTGAAACAACTAATAAAAAATCGATGTCTGCTATGCCTGGCACCTCACCTGACGAACAGTCTAGTCTCCCGAAAGCCACATCGATTCATCGGGCACTCCAGCAACAAATTCCGACAAACCTAGACGAAGTCATCGCTACAGCTGTTTATGCTTCAGGAGCGTTGCTCCCGAGGTTAGAGCTCAAGTACTAGAGGAAAGCTTTTCGTTTAATTCCTCCTGGGTACGAGCCCCTAACCACATTACTATGGGTTCCACGTAGCTCAGTGCTAAATATTAACGTGTTCACACTGTTTTCGAGATACGATTAAACGTTCAGATGCTCGAGCAGATAAACGGGCACATTTGTCCAGACACAGAGTGACACCAGAACCAATATCCTTGAAAAGTATCCGTCCTGGTGAGTGAAGAAGAACAGCACAATTAAGGATATAAGATACAATATTGACTGACAGTGAGAAAGACGTGTCATTCTAATTAAGTTTAAAACAAACAAACAACAAAGCGAAGTCATTGTCTCCCATTTCTTTCTCGCACATTCATTTATGTCTCTTCCTCCATTAGTGCTACCAGTGCTACCGATAATCCTACCATGTAATTACGTTATTTATGCTCTGTGCCAAAACTACGGAACCGTAAATTGGATAAAAAATGGTTCAAATGGCTATGAGCACTATGGGACTTAACATCTGAGGCCATCAGTCCCATAGAACTTAGAACTACTTAAACCTAACTAGCCTAAGAACATCACACACATCCATGCCCGAGGCAGGATTCGAATCTGCGATCATAGCAGTCGCCCGGTTCCCGACTGAAGCGCCTAGAACCGCTCGGTCACAGCGGCCGGCTAGGTACGACAGAGCGCAACTCTAATTGGGGCAGATGGTGCAATTTGGTTTGCTTACGACATACTCGCCATGTGTGTTTCATTTTGTTCATCCCTTATAAGTACCGACTATCGACCCAGTTGAAGATATACATTGTTTACTGAGACCAGTGAATTTACTTCGGAGAATTAATTAGAATGTGTTGTAACGTGGCTCTGTACAGTAGCACGCCACTTGAGTATGACTGCTCGAATTGTGTGGGAAACAGCTACACAAATAAATAATCTAAGTACAGTAACAGATAGTCTTTGTATACACATTAGGAACAGCAGCATTCGCAATGAACAAGTAATAGAATTTCCCGTAGAGCAGTCTTGATCGCATAAAATCACTTTTCATTCATAAGTGGTTATCGGTTGCGACCCGATGTTGATAATCTCAGACCTTACTCTGTAATTTAGAGTACAACAGAATAGAAGGGAACATGTAATGTCATAAATATTATGTTAAACGTAAATTATATTATGTTATATACAGTGATGACGTATGGAGACGATCGCACAGAGCAAGAGCTGTGAATGCTACGCACTGATGTCAACTGCTGAATATCTGGCGATGTGATGGAGACAACTAGCACAAGCGCCGCTTCAACACTGCGTTATGTACCTATTATTAGCGTGGTTGCGTTACTGGCTATGCTGGATAATGGTTATACGGGTATTTCGCAGTACACAGTACTGTCTAAAATATTATCGGTCGGTGAAGAGCACTTGCGGCCGAACCAAACTAAATGCAATATGTCAGTGGCGTAGCAACTGTGATAGCTGTCGACAAGGTATCCACGTCGCTAGATAACCAGCAGCGTCCAACAGTCTATCTTTGGTGCACACAAAGTCCGACAGGCGGCAGTCTGTAACGTGACACAGTTGACCGGTCAAATTATACTTTTCAAAGTTATATTATGCAAACGTTTAACACCATAACATATAAGCAAATAAATCACAGGACGAAAAAAATGCAACGAAAAATTCTTAGCAACAGTTTTGGAGCAGTACACAAAGATGGTATCCGGATGAAGAGACCAACCAAAGATTTAGATGGACGTATGGACTGGCTTACAGACATGCTAAGAAAATGACGAATAACATTCTGCGGTCACACACACAGAATCAACAACAACGGGTTCGTAGAGAGGATTTTTGATTTAGTAAACAGTTCAGTAAAAAAAATCAACTGGTTTCAAGAAATAGAAGACATAAAACAAACATGGACGAGTATGGAAATGATAAATGAAAGAGACACATTCAGAAACAGAATTATTAACTCTAAATCTGAAATAAAAAAAAGGAAGAAAACGGGAAAAATTTAAAGAAACAGGAACACAGCCAAAGAATGAAGAGTTTTCGGGAATAGAAGAAGAAGAAGGAAACAAAAGAAGTGAATAATCACGTAACAATCACGTTAACCACTGTCCTAGAGTCAGTAAACAATTGTTGCTTAGCTCTAACTTACGATTAACACTTAGTGTGGTATGAAGGTTCTTATTTATGTTGTATGACATATATCAAATACGTTGTATTCCATCGGCTAAAGATGACGTAGGGTGACAAGCAGCGGGCGGGACTTCTGGTGTTTAACACCATGATCCGGCCATATAGCGATCTTCTTCAGTGGATGGTATCCACAGTTCCTGCTCCATGACATCGCCCCACACCTCATCATTGGGTACAACATCGTATAATTTAGTCATAACGTATATTCTCAAACTCTGTTGCACTGGTACGGCAAACGTGGTAATGTTACAGAGATATTAGCACTTTGTACCCAAAACAATAATAACGTTAGGTCTTATACAAGATTATTAGCAACAGCCATAAAAGAGAAATAGGCAAGCCTACGTACTGTAGGTCTGCCGTAATGCGGTAACGTACCACAAGGCAGTAATACAAGCGAAAAATAACTCTCGTATGGTAACGTCAAATCTGACATTTTAAAAATGCTGGTTCTGTCAACAACATAAAAAATCATCATGAGATGGAAAACAGCACTGGTAAAATATATACACCATGACTTTATACACCAGGAGGAAACAAACTGTCAGCATGTCGAAAGAGCTAAGATACAGACATTATTTGACTTCCAATATGGAGACGACGCCCCATAAATACAAAAAGGGCTTGTTTACATCTGCCATATATGCACAATCCTACGTACTAGCTTTGGCATGACAAGACGAAAACTAAGGCCTACAGGGTCGTTGTGTGTAAATAATCGGGAAGAATGCTCAGTGTCTGAACTAATATAAATTCATAAACTCAGTTGAAGATGCGTATCATAGCATCGAAAAACGCCTGACCTTTCGACAGTAACTGTTCTTTTATAATGCTCGGCAATTTGAAGCGAGCGTGTTTCGAAATTACGAATTCCTTAAGCCAATTTAATTTTCGACCTTTATGGCCTACGTGCGGGATTATAATATTTTCCAAACTAGGGGGCTGATGGCTTGAAGCTTTTAGATGTTCAGAGAAGGGCGAATATTTTCTTTTAATTTTTTAATTTGCCATTATTCATTAGCAGGTGTTTCCTGAACCTAACGACAAATGACTTCCCCGTATGTCCGATCTATTCGGCCGGACATTCTGGGCACCTAATTTAATAAACCCTCTATTTCAAAAATAAATGATTAGTGGGTTGCTCATTATGTGGGAGAGTGAATCGAGCTACCCGAGCAAAAAGAAGTTGGACATTAGTCTGTTTAAATAACTTTCCTAAAAGGCCTAAATATGGAAACGTATCTTCTGTAACCTCACATACCTCAGAAGTGTGGGGAGGAGGAATGGCCCGGGCTTGAAGTGCATAATTGCGTTCGAAATGTACCCGGCGCGCCAACGATGGGATTTATCCATTTTTCTGTGCTACATGTCAGAGATTGTTCAGTTGTTTCCTAATAGCATTCTCACAAAGGGGGAGCACACAAATTCTTACAACAGCAGCTTGTAGCAACAGGGAGGATATCTTAAACTATTTAGATCTTTCTTTGAAACTCCAGAAAATAGAATTTCCTTTGATATATTTAGGATATCCTTCAGCAGAGTGTCTGCTGTATATTCCACCTCCAGTCATAAGAGGCGCAACAAGCATAGTTATTCGGGAGCTGCTGTTGTAAGAATTTGTGAGATCCCATTTTCTGACAATCCTAGCACAGAAAAATGGATACAGCCCATCGTTTGTGCGTCGGGTACATTCCGAACGTAGATCTCCACTTAAAGCCCGGGCCATTCCTCCTCCCCACACGCATGAAATATGTGAAGTTACACAAGTTGCGATTCCATACTGGGGTATATAGTTTTACATTGCTTTTTTCCTTCTCCAGATGATTTTTTATGCTGTTAACAGACCTATATTTTTAAAATGTCACATTTCATATTACCACATGAGACTTCTGTTTCATTAACATTGTTGGTTTGTGGTATGCCTCCGCATTACTGTAAAGCTTAATCACGTATGGTTTTGCCTGTTTCTCTTTTATGACTATAGCTAATAATCCTGTACATGACCAAATGTCGTTCTTTTTTTAGGTACAAAGTGCTACCATCGGCATTGTTCCGTATTTTAGCTTTATTCATGCGCTTGGCCCATCCTTTTCTGGGTGTAATTTGACTCCTCATTTCATGGGATGATTATTTACCCATAGTTCATAGTTGTTAAATTTTATATTTCATCCTATTGGAGCTAGTACACTCTTTAATGGCCTTCCTCCCCTCCCCCTTCCTCAAACGCAATTTTGGACCTGTTACTTTTATGTTGTAGGGTTAAAAAAGTTTTAAGTGGTTTTATTGTTTTATAATTCTTGTGTCTGTGCATTACATTTGTACTCAGTTTTGTAATTTTCCAGCATTGTCCGAAGATGCGTTGCAAATACAGACTAAATGCGTTGGAAATGAAGAATTAATAAATCCATCTTTATTTCAACCGCAACTGAATTCTCCCTGTAGCATATATGTTTAACTTTATAATTACCACACAGGATGCTTGCCTTTACTGAGTTTTACTCTAAACTGCAGAATACAGTCCGCAGATGGTCCACATCAGCTCGAAATCGATCACGACATACGAATAAATAGTGTTTTCATGTGATCAAGACCGGTCCATTCAATGCTGTACAGCTGCAGTAATTGAGTTTATTAGAACAGTCAGACACAACGTAGCACTCCCTGGAACAGACAACCTCCAGTCACTAAATACGCAATTGTAAAGGCAGTACAAGTCTCATAGTTTCTTATACTAGTCCATATCTAGCAAGATATTTCCCGAGATGACTTCCTGGAGATCCGCTATTCTCAGGGTGGTATCACTCTCCGATGACCATGCAGCAGAGAGTAGCTCCTTGTCTTCTTACCCCAAAGGAGGGCTGGTTGCGCCGTTTACTCACTGTGAACTGAGTATAGAATTGCCTAGAAGCGCGGCGGTGCTGGTTATATTATCACGCGGATGACTACATTCAATCCGTGTGACAGGCTACCGCTCATTGTCCTCTGCGTGATGTGAAGCCATCTGGCGAGTGATTTGCAATCTAGTTCCGTCGGCAGCGGTGCCCTCTTGAGGCTGCCGTTGCTGTCAGCTTTGCCTAACGGCAGCGCCTGCTGACTATGCAACCGCTCACACTGGGCTGTACAAAGTGATGTCTTCTTGCGGGCGCTGGAGGCCGTTAGAAATGCCGCTGATGTAAGTGGTAAAAGTTTAGTTGTTGTAGATAGTCAAATGGCTAAGGAGCCGATGGGCAACGCTCGGTCAACAAGATACCGCAAACAGCGCATCGTGACACACTGCGAATATGGGAGTTAATGTCAAAATCCGAGGTCGAGCGATATGGATTCTGTCTAGTCATGGTATGTGGCAGTATAAATAACATCACAGATTGCTTTAGTAGGAATCTGGAAGTGTTGGTGGTGCGCGTGGAGTCATAATTGCGATCTATCCCCGTAAATCAGACGTATCAGTAGTAGCGACTTGCGAGCGATGAGTTTGTAGACTGTTTTGCTAGACAAAACCAGCGGCATGTCCTGCATTTCTATGGCTTTACGAACTCTGATAAACCACAGCAACATGGGGACTTAGCGCTACGTTCACGTGGCGTGAAAATTGACTGTACTATCCGTTGAAGGCGCGCCTAACATGTAGACGACCTACCACAGGTCTGACGCTCATTACCAGCGCCCGGAGCTATTTAACACCTCGGTGCTCGAAGAAAACACTGGACTGTCCAGGGAGGGATTATTTTTTACAATCCAACTGAGATCATTTTCTCAGATTTTGAGAAGAGTACGCAAATCCTTTAGGTTGCCACGTGAGAATCCGTTCATACTCCCGCCCGTACTTTTGACGTGGAATGCGACTGTGGGGGAAGTGACGGATTTATTATTGAAATGAAATACGCATCTACAAAACTTATCAAAATATCCTTCTATACTTACGTATCTTCATTAGCTATTCGGTGTCTCTAGTCCACCCTCGCTTACTGTGAATATGGGGCGATCAAAAACTTTCCGTCTGAGGGTGTTGTTGCAGCGCGTATGCAAAGTAACGCGACTTCTGTGCTGGTAGTAGGCAACCACATCTAGACAAGGGATTAGTGTGGTATCCGTGTCATTCCGACATTCCCGTCGGATAACGCGGAAACGTGAACTAAGACGACTTTATTAGCAAATGTTTCCAAACAGGAACAGCGTTCTGTTATTCTTCTCTTGGCTAAAGAAGGACAAACGAATGTAGATACCCAGTGAATAGTGAAGAATGTATATTGGGCAGCATGTCTGGCGAACAGCACCGTACTGGAATGGTGCGGTAAGGGTTAACTCTGCTTCATGATAACGCAAGTCACCACATCACAAATATCATAACACAGACGTTACACCAACTCAGGTGGGGTGAACACGAGCACCTGTCCTATAGTGCTGACCTTTTCCCATGCGGTTATCACGTGTTTGGTTCCTCAGAAAATGCCTCCAACGGTCGTTGATAACTGTCGAAAGAGCATGTGCAGAAAGACACTGTGTTTTACGAAACGGGTATCCTAGTCCTTGTGCGTGGATGATTGCCTCAATGCTAACGGCGATTTTTCTTCTGATTGGCATACCGATTCTGGAATGTACGGCCTCTGGACGGAAACTTTTAGATCACCTCTTATAAAATTACTAATAAAATTTACCAATAAACTCAAGTTTGAACGATATTTGTGGTCTAAAGACTTCCTATCTCTTAGGATCCTAATTATTACGAGAGGTAAGACTTGTCTGGTGACGTGAATCGGGAAGAAAGTGAAGTCTATATGGAAGACACAAGGTACCCATTGTTAAATAATAGCCAGAGCTTAATTAAGCTTTGGTGGACTGTTGATCAAGTAAGACAGAAAGAACTGTTTCGGAATTTCTGAAAACTTTGGGGCCACTGACAAAAAAGATACTCCACACAACACGAAAAACAGCAAGGGCGAGAACTATCGCTTAATCAGATTAACACCTCGTGCCTCCGAATTTATGACAAGAATAATTCGCAGAAGTATGGAAAAAATTTAAGATCTCTTGGAAAACAATCTGTTTGGCTATCGGAAAGGTAAGAGCACCAGAGAGGCCACACTGACGTTGCGAATCATAATAATAAAGAGCTTAAAAAAATCAAGACGACCTGGAAAATGTGTTAGAAAATGTAAAAACGTAAAATGGTACGAGAAGTTAGAAATTTAGAGAAAAATTTGAGTTACTTGCAGAGAAAGATGGGGAATAAAAAACACGTACAAATCAAGAGGGAACATTGAGAATGGAAGACCAGAAACTATGTGCTTGGATAAAAACAGGCGGAAGCCATGGATGCAGTCCTTCACTCCAATTGTTCAGTTTATTTACCGTACAACCAATGACGGAGACAAAAGAAAGGATCGAATTTGGAATTAATATTCAGGGTGAAAGGATATCAGTGATAAGTTGGTCTAATGGGTGAAGAATATGAACTGACAGTGAACCTATAAAAGACGAAAGAAACTGAAAGTAGCCCAAATGCGGTTAGCGATAAACTTAAATTCAAAATTGCGTATCACGAAGTAGACGAAAGTTAAACAATTCTTCTACCGTTTGGGAGCAACATAACACTTAATGGGCGAAGCAACGAGCACATAAGAAGCAGGCTAGCACGGGCTAAAAGTGGATTCCTGGGCAAGAGGAGTCTGCCACTATTTTGCTGCTATCAAACATTGGCCTTCACCCGTGGAGGAAATTTATGAGAATGTACGTCTGGAGCACAGTATTGTAAGTTAGTGAAACATTGACAGTAGGAGAACTGGTTCAGAAGAAAATCGAAAAGCTCGGGATATGGTGCTCTAGAAGTATGTTGAAAATTAGGTGGACTGATAAGGAATGAGGAGGTTCTGTACAGAATAGACGAGGAGAGGAGCAAGTAGATACATTGACAGGAAGAAGGGACAGTATGATAGGATTAAGGAATCAAGAAATAACTTCCATGGTATTAGATGGAGCTGTAAAGAGTAAAACTTTAGGAGAGACAGAGATAGGAATATATCCAAAAAAGCATTTAGGAAGTACATTGCAAGAACTACTTTGAGATGAAGAAGTTGCCTCAAAACAGGAATTGGTGTCGGACTGGATCGAACCATTCAGTAGACTAATGACTAAAAGTCATTCACTATCTAAGTACATTCTGCCTGCCCTAGACTCTACAGTATTACACTATACTTGGTTGTTTTCAGCTAGTACTCATATTTCAGGAACCGTAGACCGTCATTTATTTTCACTCTGCCTATACCCCGCGGACTTCACCAACTGGAAACAAGTAAATACGCGGTAGTCCTCACAAATTCCACGCGTTTCTCTTTAGATCACTTAGTTGTCGTGCTGACATAAAGGAGAATTTGAATGCAAGCAAAAAACTGAATTATTCAGGAATCAGCGGCAGTAAAACAACGCAACGGACGAAGAGAACCGGCGACAGGCGCGCGCCTGTTCCACTACGCGTGCCTCCTCGAGTGACGTGGGGAAACTACGACGATGTACAGGGCTGACGGTCCGCACGCGCGAATCAGACGCACGAGTGCCTTCGTTCCGTTTCATGTACTCCCTTGCGTTTCCGTGCAGTAGCGGCATGCACCTGTCTGCACGGAAAATTAAGCGGATGTAAATGCAGCTTAAAGCCCAGCCCGTGGGATATGAGTACACAGGAGCAAGTTACAATGAAAGACCGGAACGGATGTTCAGAAACGAACAATAGTTTGCATATAGTAAGGAAAGAAGAAGTAGATGAAACAACACATACGTGCTTACCTTTCTAAATATGGGAATGGGAGCAGTTTTTTAGAGACACCTCAGTGTCTAAATAAGCGGGCCAAAGTTCAGTTTTTTAGTTCTCCAACTTATCATTTCTGACGATTTAAAGCTGCTTGCTGCACGGAGATTTGAATCCAGGCAAGTGCACTTTGACGGCAAGTACCCGTAGAAGTACAAGTACAAACACTCGTACATATTATATTGAAAAATTCAATCTGCCACTGCTTGTGTCCTCAATCGTGTTCTTCTTCTCCTTTTTCTTCTCCTTCATCATCACCTACTTCTTCTTCTTCTTTATTCAAGAAGTGGCGATTCATCTGTTTCATTCACAGAGGAAGATGCTCTCAACGTTTCCTTGGTACTCCACTGTCTCTTCTGCTATTTGGTCTATATTATAATACCTTCGTTTGATAATCTGCGTTCTATTTATTTTTTTCAATTTCAAATGTGTTCATTTCCGTCCGCTCATAGTTTTCAATATACTCAGTTCCATGCATCTTTTCGCGGTTCCGAGGAATCTCATTTCTGTTCTCTACAGCACACTGAGGTATATAATATTCCTCTGATATATCATAACTGGCACTTTATAAAATCAATTTTATTCCAGAAATTGAATTAACTTTAATAGGTGTAGATCCGCTACCTGAAGCAACAAGCGAAAATCTGTGCGGACCAAGGTTCGAGCCCAGATTTCCCACTTATTACGAGAGGTCGTCTTACCACTTAAGTACCAAGACTTCTGTACGTCACACACCTGTCTATTTCTTCTCACAGCTTATTTATTAATTTACAGATCTTGGGATTTCCGAGCAGATTCTAAAACATGTTGGGATGCGCATGCACAGAAAATAATTAATTTCGAGTCATCATGAGCAAGGGGCATTGTAATTGCATCGTGGTGCTATGTATTACTGTTGCGCGTATGACCGCAAACGTTATTTACTCTAGTTTCTCAAAGATGAGCAATTGCAATGTAAACGAATGATCTGAGACAAACGAGCTGACAAATGTTAAATGTCGTTGGTTCAAATCACACCTGACCATTACGCATTATTATTTGTAAACCTTTATCAAAATAATGTTGATCATCATTTTTATTCAGTTAATTGATTTACATGTAAATTTTAAATTTGTAATCTTTTACTGCGTTATTTTAATCCTCATATTCACAACCTTCATACCACTCATTTTTCTTCCTAATTTTTTTTCTGATTTGGACTCTTTGAGCATGTGATTTTAATTATTTTTATAAACTTGTCATAGTATTTTAGTATTTGAAAATGATGATCTATCGATTTAAAAACAAAAGAAATAACATATTTATATCGGCTGTGCGGTGGTGTCAAAAATATTTTTCGTTACAAGCCGAGGCTTCGGCTGACTTTGCTATTAGAGAGAAATGGCTCCGTTGCAGCGTCTTGTTATGCCGGCTCGGTGGTGGCGCTTCGCGGGCGTTCAGCCGCAGGTGTGGCTTGAGGACGGGCTGGTGAGGCCGTCACGTGGTCTATTGCGAGCTTCGGGATGCGCTCTGCCTGGTGTGGTATCGATAATGCATAACACAACAGTAATCCTCACAGACACATTTAAAACACAAATTCTTATTGCACTATTGGCAATATAACACAGATGAAAATTTACACAGAAGAAGCCATTACAATTAAAACGAAATTCAATGAGGATGATGAATAGAAATAATGAATGCTACAACATGGACAGTAATGTAATGCGATAAGACGGAAGAAATAAAGTCAACATACATACAAATAATTAAAATGACATGAACAAAGATTCCAAATGAAAAAAGCCAATAAAATGTTAATACGATGATTAAAAAGATGTGATGAGGGATTAGAAATAAAAAAAATTACATTGAAAGAATTAATAAATATAGACATGTACTGTCTATTGTTTTGCACATGTCGGACAGAATAGACAACATATTTGTATAAATACAGGGTGACAATTATTGAACTATACGAAGTAAAATCGTCATTACTTCTTAATTGTTTGCGTTAGGACGTTCAAACTGCGCAGTTGGCCACGGGACATGATGGGAATTACCATATGATGTATGGTTTAGTTGATCGATGAAGCCAACTTTCATTTGGATGGGTTCATCAATAAGTAAAACTAATGCATTTCGGGAACTGAGAATTCGTATTTCGCGATGGAGAAGTCTCTTCATCCTCAAAGGGTGACTGTGTGGTGTGCAAAGTCCAGTCACGGAATAGCTGTTGCGATATTCCTTGAAGGCACGGTGACTGCCGAACGGTACGTGAAAGTTTTGGAAGATGATTTCATCCCCATTATCCAAAGTGACACTGATTTCAACAAGGTGTGGTTCATGCTAGATGGTGCTCGATCCCATCGAAGCAGGAGAGTGTTTAATGTAGTGGAGGAGCACTTTGGGGACCGCATTCTGGCTATGGAGTACCTAGAAGCCACTGCGATGGGCCTCGATTGGCCGCCATATTCTCCGGATCTGAACACATGTGACTCCTTTTTGTGGGGCTATACTAAAGACAAGTTGAACAGCAATAACCCCAAAATCATTGCTTCATTGCTTAGCTGAAAACAGCCATTCTGGAGGTCATCGACAGCAGCGATATTCCGACACCTTAGCGGGCCATGCAGAATTTCGCTATTCATCTGCGCCACATCATCGCCAATGATGCACGCCGTAGTTTGTAACTAACTGAAGTTTTTTTTTTGGTAGTGTACGACAGTTGCCACACTTGATGAGCGAGGATGGTTCTAGATTACTTCAGCGCGATGCGTCATATCCTCCGATTCCCTGCGTGACTTGGTGGAATGCTACGAAATGTGTGGCTAATAGTTGGCTGGGGGAGGGGGGGGGGCGCTGTTTGTGCGTGATAGGTTGAAACTTGCGTTGGCCGGGAGGCGTGTCAGGGTGGTCGTGGCGGTTAAGGCAACCGTTCTTGAGAAGCGAAGCATCCGGGTTCGAGTCTCATCCCGGCACAAATTTTCAACTTTTACCATTGACTTATTTCAGTACCTTTAAGTGGCAAGTCTTGACAGTGTTGGAAACCACAGCCTTCAGCACGTTAGTTAAGAATTATATCCACTGCAGTGCACCACGACTGGGGGTGCACTGGCTTGGAGTATCATAAGTATGAGAAATGTCGTAAAAAACACAGGTGTGCAATGACTCTATAATCTCTGATATTCTTATAAGTGCAGTGAAATACATTGCAGGCTATACTGCGCTTACATGCCGAACCAGTGATTAATCATTGGCTCTTCCAGCAGCAAAAAATGAGGTAAGCTTGCACAGGCTGAATATCAGTTGGATTTTGTAATAGTTTCTACTACCTAACGCCAAAAAAAAAAAAAAAAAAAAAAAACCTAAGTGTTGTACATTGACGCAGAATTTACTGCTTTTCGTAGAAACGGAGTGTTCAAACAAACAAAAAATTATCGTAAAATATCTGTGCCATATTTTGAAACTGAAGTTCCCTTATTTCCGTGGCATAGTTATTGCTCTTTGTGGAGGAACAATAATATTTATAAGGTTAACATCTCCCCGATGTTGTTCAATCTGTATATTGAGCAAGTAGTAAAGGAAACAAAAGAAAAATTCGGAGTAGGTATTAAAATTCATGGAGAAGAAATAAAAACTTTGAGGTTCGCCGATGACATTGTAATTCTGTCAGAGACAGCAAAGGACTTGGAAGAACAGTTGAATGGAATGGACAGTGTCTTGAAAGGAGGATATAAGATGAACATCAACAAAAGCAAAACAAGGATAATGGAATGTAGTCTAATTAAGTCGGGTGATGCTGAGGGAATTGGATTGGGAAATGAGACACTTAAAGTAGTAAAGGAGTTTTGCTATTTGGGGAGCAAAATAACTGATGATGGTCGAAGTAGAGAGGATATAAAATGTAGGCTGGCAATGGCAAGGAAAGCGTTCCTGAAGAAGAGAAATTTGTTAACATCCAGTATTGATTTAAGTGTCAGGAAGTCATTTCTGAAAGTATTCGTATGGAGTGTAGCCATGTATGGAAGTGAAACATGGACGATAAATAGTTTGGACAAGAAGAGAATAGAAGCTTTCGAAATGTGGTGCTACAGAAGAATGCTGAAGATTAGATGGGTAGATCACATAACTAATGAGGAAGTATTGAATAGGATTGGGGAGAAGAGAAGTTTGTGGCACAACTTGACCAGAAGAAGGGATCGGTTGGTAGGACATGTTCTGAGGCATCAAGGGATCACCAATTTAGTATTGGAGGGCAGCGTGGAGGGTAAAAATCGTAGGGGAAGACCAAGAGATGAATACACTAAGCAGATTCAGAAGGATGTAGGTTGCAGTAGGTACTGGGAGATGAAAAAGCTTGCACAGGATAGAGTAGCATGGAGAGCTGCATCTAACCAGTCTCAGGACTGAAGACCACAACAACAACAAGGTTAAGTATCTGAATCAAGAAGCTATGATAAAAACCCTGAAGACATGTGCCTCGAAGGAAACAGCTACACACTGCTTCATCTGCTGAATGGCAAAAGAAATATGGAACAGGCTCCATTACCGTCTGCTCCTTCTTCAAATGAATGAGTTAGTACCCGTCTTCAGTCATGCCACTTTGTTTGATTTCTGCAAATTTGTACTGAACCTAGCCAAAAGTAAAACGATCGAGTAATACGCCGCAGCGTCTGTGGTGTGTTGTATCTGTCGTATAATCACAGTGTTGGGCTGTCCTGCGCATCGCTGGGAACGAAGCTGCAGATGCCGCGGCCAAGGCTGCGGTCCTCCAGCCTCGGACAGCTTCTTGTTGTGTCCCTTCATCAGATTGTAGCAGGGTCATTTGTCGGCGCATTTTATCGCTGTGGCATGCCGATTGGGCTGCACTTACGGACAACAAGCTTC